>NW_024829718.1:0-1431 GCF_019175285.1 Sceloporus undulatus
CAATAAAACCCCATCTCGTGCCACCTCAACAGTGCTGACGAGGGGGGAGGAGCACATCGGGAGTCAGGAGTATGCCTGCTCAAAGAGGTGTGTTTTTAACCCCTTCTTAAATTGGTTTAGTGAGGTGGCCGAGCGGAGCTCATCGGGAAGCGAGTTCCAGAGATTGGGGGCCGAGATAGAGAAGGCCCTCCTGGTGGTAGTAACTAATCTGACCTCCGGAACTCTTAATAATTGCTTCCCGGTTGATCTGAGTGTGCAGGGCGGATTGTACGGAGAGAGGCGGTCCTCTAAGTACCCTGGGCCCAAGCCATTTAGGGCTTTATAGGTAATAACCAACACCTTGTATTGCGCCCGGAAGCGAATAGGCAGCCAGTGAAGGTCTTTAAGGACCGGTGTTATGTGGCTGGTCCTAGGTATATTAGTGACCAGTCTTGCCACCATATTCTGCACCAATTGCAGCTTCCGGGTATGGTACAAGGGTTGCCCCATGTAGAGCGCATTGCAGAAATCCAATCGAGAGGTTACCTGAGCATGTACTACCTTTTCAAGGTCCCCCCAGCCCAGGTAGGGTCACAGCTGGCGTATCAGCCTAAGCTGATAACAGGTGGTCCTGACCGTCGCATCCACCTGAGATGTAAGGTGGAGCGACGAATCAAGGAGCACCCCCAGACTGCATACTGAGTCCTTCACGGGAAGTGTGATCCCGTTCAGAACAGGTGGAACCACCGCCATCTCCGGGCCAAGGGAACCTATCACGAGTACTTCCGTTTTCTCTGGATTCAGGCTGAGTCTGTTTTCCCTCATCCAGCCCATTACCGACTCCAGACAGGCAACGAGAGGAGAGATGCCATCCTTGGTCACTGAATCAGTCGGAGACATAGAGAAGACTATTTGGGTGTCATCAGCGTACTGATAACCCCGCACCCCATGCCTCCGGATGATCTCTCCCAGCAGTTTCATGTAAATGTTAAAAAGCATGGGAGACAGAATGGCTCCTTGAGGGACCCCAGATGTAAGGGCCCTCTTGTCGGAGCACATGTCCCCCAGCTGCACTATCTGGAACCTCCCAGAGAGATAGGATCGGAACCACTGGAGCGCAGTGCCTCCGATTCCCAGCTCCACTAGGCGCTCCAGAAGGATACCATGGTCAATGGTATCGAAAGCCGCTGAGATGTCCAAGAGCACTAACAGGGACACGCTACCCCTGTCCATGCCCAGACGGAGATCATTGACCAGGGAGACCATAGCAGTCTCAACCCCGTAACCTGCCCGAAAGCCGGTTTGAAATGGGTCTAGATAATCCGTTTCATCCAAGATCGATTGAAGCTGGATTCCAATTGCCCTCTCAATCACCTTCCCCAAAAAATGGCAATAGCGATACTGGCCGATAATTGTTATGCATCAGGGGGTCAAGGGAGGGCTTTTTTAGCA
>NW_024829719.1:0-1431 GCF_019175285.1 Sceloporus undulatus
CTGCAACAAGTTCCTCCCAGAGGACCGGAGAGCGCGGGGAGGATTGTATGGGAAGAGGCGGTCTCCGAGATAGCTTGGACCCAAGCTGCAGTTAAGATTCCTTGGGATAAGGGAGAGTTATTGTGGCTTTCTCATACGTGTCCAACATGTGTATAGCAAAGACTATAAGACTCAAATCAGCAGATACATCTGCATGCAACAGATTTAGAGAAGCCTTCACAGTGCATCTATGTCCATTTTTCAGCACATCACTTGAGTTTCTACGTAATGTCTACATGTCTCATTCATAGACTTATTCAAACTGTCACCTGCTGTGTGTGCTTGTTGTGGGCTAGACAATGCTACTGTTAGGTGGATTTGTAATTGGTTGACCAGCTGAACCCAAAGGTTGCTCACTCGTGGCTCCTCTTCATCCTGGAGAGAAGTGAACAGTGGGGTGCCACAGGGTTCTGTCCTGGGCCCAGTGGTATTCAACATCTTTATCAGTAACTTAGATGAAAGAATAAAGGGCATGCATATCAAACTTGCAGATGGCACGAAATTGGGAGGAATAGCTAATACCCCAGAGGAGAGGATCAAAATTCAAAATAACCTTAATAGATTAGAAAGGTGAACCAAAACTAACAAAATTAATTTCAACAGCAAGAAATTTGAGGTACTACAAATGGGCAGAAAAATGAAATTCACAGATATAGGATGGGAACACCTAGCTTGACGGCAGTACATCTGAAAGGGGTCTAGGAGTCCTAGCAGACAACACATCAAACATGAGTCAACAGTATAAGGTGGTGGCTAAAAAAGTCAATGTAATTCTAGGCCCATCAATAGAAGATAGTGTCTCTAGATCAAGGGAAGTAATAGTCCCACTCTGTTCTGCTTTGGTCAGCCTTACCTGGAATACTGTGTTCAGTTCTGAGCACCATAATTCAAAAAGGATGTTGACAAGCTGGAACGAGTCCAAAGGAGAACAACCAAAATGATGAAGGGTCTTAGAAATCATGCCCTATGAAGAGAAACTAGGGAGCTGTGTATTTTTAGACTGGAGAAGAGAAGGTTAAGGGGTGATATGATAGCCCTGGTTAAATAGTGGACCCTTCCCTTATGTGGGAGATCCATTCCAGACTCCTCCCCCTGCGTAAGGGAAAAAGCACATATGCCCTATTGAAAATAATGGGGTGCAAGCTCGTGGCACAGCATGTGCGCCATTTTTTCCCCTGTGCAGCTTCCATGTAGGCTAGAAGCTGTGTATGGCATGCCCCCATATGGCATGGTACACTGTATTTGAAGGGATGTCATATTGAGGATGGAGCAAGCTTGTTTTCTGCTGCTCCAGAGGTGACGACACGAAGCAATGGATTTAAACAATTAGAAAAAAGATTCCACCTCAATATTAGGAAAACCTTCCTGATAGTAAGAGCTGTTTGATAGTGG
>NW_024829720.1:0-1431 GCF_019175285.1 Sceloporus undulatus
TTCCAGGAAGCCTTAGAGGGGTCCATGGTTGGAAGCGACGGCGACTCGGTTGATGCCCTCACCGCTATCTGGAATACCGGTCTTTCAAGGGCTATATACAGTATCGCTCCTAAGCGCCCTCTCACTCTGTCTTCAGGCCAGCCCCTGATGACGCTGGGCCGGCCTGCTCTCTCCCTCAACGGCCGAAAGATGACAGTTATGGAGGGAGGGCACTCCTAGTAGGGGGCAGGGAACGAAAGAGGGAGAGGAAATCTGGCAGGCCCCCTGCCTTTCTTTGGGAGAAGAAGAGGGGTTTCCTTCCTTCTTATCACCCCCCATGGGCCCCCCAGAAGACCCTCCAGCCATTCCTCTGAATGATCAAGGGCTCTCCCCACTTCCCTCCCTCCCTAAGAACAGACTGTGAGGAAAGCCATGGCTTCAGCAGCTGAGACTGTGCATACATAGATGCCTCCAAAGGCCCCTCCTCAGCATTCGCAGGGATTGCCAGGGCCTAGATGCTGCTGCTTATTCTGCTGGCGGCCTTTGCAGGAAAGGAAGGTATGCGCCGGGGGTTCAGCAGCCTCCCCTTCCTTCCCTCATTTCTTCCTTTGAGGAGATCGCAATGGAGGCCAAGGTGCAGAGCTGGACTCAGGAGGGAAAGCCAGGAAAGGAAGAAGGCTCTAGTTTTGAAATATAGCTCTCTCTGTGTATCCTGTATGTTTGTGTGTTTTTGTGCACGTATGTATGTGTGTGCCCCTTCTGTTCTTATGGCTGGGAATGGAGCTGAGGACTGAGGAGAGAAAAAAGGGTCAGTTTGGGCAAATTCAGAACTTCTGCGCATGAAAGAGTCCAGTGTGTTGAAATAGCAAAGAACTTTATTGAGAACACATAGAAATTCAGTGTTTAAGCCAGAACTGCCCACTTCAATCCAAACAATACATTAAAACCCGAAACGTTCAACATCACCCTCTTCCACACCTAGCCTCACCCCCAATTCCCACAGTCTATGCCCCACAGGTAACAAGGCCCCCTTTGCCATTCCCAGAAACTAGCCCTTTCTGTTAATACCCCAAAATTTTCTTCAAACAACATCTCACACTTTGCAAAAGATATCATTCCTGTAACTATTCTATCCAGCTGCAACAAATCCCACCCTTCATCTACCTAACCAATATCACGACCCACAATCCCCAACCAAATTTACAACCCAAAGCAATTACCTATACTATTAGCAATTAAAACCTAAATGTAAACAAATATGACTTTAAAACATAAACAGATATAGGGACAGACAAAGCGAATAAAATCATAAGGGCCTTTTCTTATTACGACAGGATTAAAAATATATTCTTTGTACTCCTTCTTGACAAATATAATATTAGTTCATTACTGGGATTTCTGTAGCTTCTCTCCTGTGTGGCCTCTCTCATGTTTCACTTGGGCTGACTTGTC
>NW_024829721.1:0-1431 GCF_019175285.1 Sceloporus undulatus
CTTTCTGATGGTAAGATCTAATTGAGAGTGGAATATGCTGCCTTGGAGAGTGCGGAGTCTCCTTCTTTGGGGAGTTTTTAAACAGAAGCTGGATGGTTAAGAGTTGACATAAAAGCCATGTTTAAATATTTGAAGGGATGTCATATTGAGGATGGAGCAAGCTTGTTTTCTGCTGCTCCAGAGAATAGGACTCGGAGCAATGGATGCAAGCTACAAAAAAGAGAGTCCACTTCAAGATTAGGAGGACCTTCCTGAAGGTGATAGTTGTTCCACAGTGGAATATGGTGCCTGGGAATGTGGTGGCGTCTCCTTCTTTGGAGCTTTTCAAATAGAGGTTTGGATGGCCATCTATCACAAGGAATGCCTGGATGGTGTCTTCTTGCATGGCAAGGGGCTGGATGTCCCTTGGGGTCTCTTCCAACAAGTAGTAGCAAAGCTGATTAAATCCAATTCCAGACTGCAGCACAGCAATGGGCAGGGCGTTACATTGTTTTAAAGTGTTTAAAATATATTTACCTTTTTAACGGTATTTTATTCTTTTAACATGTAATTTGTTTTAATAGTGTAATAGTTTAATTCTATTTTAATTTACCTTTTTGTATGCTTTTAATTGTACTTTTTTTTTTAATATTGTAAGTCGCCCTGAGCCCCAGTTTTGGAGAAAGGACAGGATATAAATAAATATAACAACAACAACAACAGGAAAAGTCAAAGAGGAGCAAATACTTTTTCAACCCACCGTATAAGTCCATGAAAAAAAAAGGCCAAGGGAGTATATGAGAAGTCCAATTTGCAGTCGAACCCACGGCTTAGAAATCAGGAATGCTTCGTCTGAGCTGAGCCTAAAGAATAAATAAAGTGACAGCGTCAACATTGCATAACAGCAGAGAGGTAATCTGGAAGGCTTAGGAGGAAATCTAGCATGCAAGGGACTTGGAGCTCCAAATGCATTGGCCCTGCTTTCTTTACTCACAACGGCTGCTTATTTATACTGAATGATCTCACCTTAAATCAGACCTTGCTGGAAACAGGGGCCAGTGTTGCATTGCAGAGTGATAAAGTAGTACAGCTTTATCTCCAAATGCAGACAACGAAAATACCCAGATAAGAGTAAAGTACTTGTTTACTTCCAGTGGATTTCTTCTACTGGAAATGGAAATAGATGCCCTTTCAGTGTTCCTCTCTCTCTCTCTCTCTCTCTCTCTCTCTCTCTCTCTCTATATATATATATATATATATGCATGTGCTATCTGCAATATTTATCACAGCGTGAGAAAGCTGTCTAATAGGAAAGAATGGACTTTATTTAAACTCCAGTATATATATATAAATACACACACACCACACACACAATGATGCTGAGATAGGTACAGAATTGCTACACAAACAATGCACAAATTTTTAAAACTCCATTTTCATTTTTTTGGGATG
>NW_024829722.1:0-1431 GCF_019175285.1 Sceloporus undulatus
TATTTGGCACAAATGGCAGACAGGTAGCATTTGATGGACGTGAGGGACAGCCCTCCATCCAAAAGTGCCATCAAAAACTCCAGCACCACTGGAGTGGACACCTGTGCAGGAGACAAGCCCTTTTGGTCGAGGAAGAGGCAAAATCTCCTCCATTTCAGGGCATAAGACCGCTGGGTGGAAGGCTTCCTCGCAGCCAGGATCACCGTCCTCACCGACTCTGGCAAGGCAGTCAGGGCCGAATCCTCCAGGCCACCAGCGGCAGGCTCTTGATGTCCGGGTGGAGAATTCGTCCGTCCTGGATCGACAACAGGTCCGGACGCGGGTCGAGACGGAGGAAGCATCTCCTGGAGAGGTGGAGAAGGGATGCGAACCACAGCTGTCTCGGCCACCACGGGGTGATCAGGATCGCATGCGAGCGATCCGTTGTCATCTAGGACACCACCCTGATGATGAGAGGGAACGGAGGGAAGGCGTAGAGGAGCTCCCCCGTCCAGAGGAAAGCGAATGCGTCTCCAAGGGATCCGTCCATTTGCTTCCTGGAGCAGAACTGGGGACAGTGGCTGTTCCAACTGGTCGCGAAGAGGTCGATCAGGGGGGTTCCCCACCGATCGAAGAGGTCGCTGACCGTCTCAGGATGGAGCCTCCACTCGTGGCACACCGATGGAGATCTGCTGAGGCGGTCTGCCAGCTCGTTGTCCTCCCCGGGAAGGTGAATCGCCTGGAGGAGGACGCGTCTCTGGATGCACCAGTCCCAGACGCGGAGTGTGAGGTTGAGCAGGGTTGTGGGCCTGGTACCACCTTGCTTGTTGATGTACTACATCACGGTGGTGTTGTCCGTCCTGAGGAGGACTACTCTCCCTGAGACAACAAACTCGAACGCCCTCAAAGCCTTCTCCACTGCGAGCATCTCCAACGCGTTGATGTGGAGGAGCTTGTCTCCTGCGGATCACCTGTCTTTGACGACGAGGTCGAGCAGGTGAGCGCCCCATCCCTCCAGGGATGCATCGGTTGTCAGAGTCAGCTGCGCCTGGGGCTGGTGAAAGGGCATCCTGGTGCAGACATTGGGGCTGTTTAGCCACCATCTGAGAGAAGCGGCTACCGGTCTCGGTACCGTGAGCGACTTTGAAGGCGGAGAGAAGACGGAGAGAAGACGGAGAGGAACCAGGATTGAAGAGGTCGAAGACGAAGTCTTGCCCAGGGGGTGACGGATGTCGTCGATGCCATGTGGCCCAGGGCGACTTGGACGTCTCTGGCTCTCACCCTTCTGTGTGAGATGCAAGGCCTGAGAGATGTTGTCAGGGCCTGAAACCGGTCCGGAGGAAGCAAGGCTAGACAGTTCCCGGAGTCGAGGATGGCCCCGATGAACTTGACCTGCCTGGTCGGCGTAAAGTGGGACTTTTCCCTGTTGACGACCAGCCCGAGGGAGTCCAG
>NW_024829723.1:0-1431 GCF_019175285.1 Sceloporus undulatus
GTTCCGCGGTCCCCAGTTCCGTCTCCTTCCCTTCCCGGTCATAGTTCAACACACCTGAACAGCACCCAGCTTCAGCTTCCAAATTCCTCAGCCTTTCCTCATCTCAGTTGCCAAATCCCTCCTTCACATCAATGCTCTGCGCGGAACCATCTTGTTTAGTTCTTTAGCTTGTTTTAAAACACCATTCCTTGGTTCTTTGGTTCTTCAGCTCTGGGTTTAAGTCAGAACTCACACATTTGTCTTACATCTTTAACTTGGACGCCATCCACTTCATACGGTCCTTTATTTCCTTTCTGTCTTCCTCCATTCAAAAAAATTTCTACCTGGGGTTCTTCTTTGCTGGGGCGGCTATCAAGTGACTCCCCCACTGCCAGGTCCCAGGCTGTCACTCTCCCCCCGACGGCCTTCCTTTCCCCAGTCTGGGGCCGGAAACCCAAATCCTCCAGTGGTGGCCTGGATGGTGTGAGCTTCAGGAGGTTTCCCAGCCTTGGGCTTGGCCTTAGTTCCTCTGAAGAAGGCACATGCGCCTCCATCATCGGGATCTCCAGAACCACCGGGTTCCCCAAGAACTCTTCTTGTTCCTGGGTCTCCATTGGAGGTAAAAAAGTGTGACTTTGCAAACGGTGAGATCTGGAGTCAGTCCTGTGCTCAAAAAATAAAACCCATTTGAAACAAGAGCAGCTTTATTGATGAATCCAGGCAGAAACATCCATTAACACCTTTTTGCAAAGTCTGAAGTCCAAAGGACCTTGCTCAACCCCTCCCTAAGCCAGCCCCCAATTCCAAAGATAAAGCAACACAAGCGAAGGTTGCATAGATACCAAGGTTGTGTATACTCCCCCTTCCCTTCTCCCAGACAGCCTCACCTTGAAGAGAGATGTTCTCAAGCCAGCTTCACTCCTCCTTGATAACCATCTACAGCTGCAACCCCATCCCCCTCTCCAAACGCCCTCCTTCATCTAAAAGCCACTCCTTCTGTCTTTCTAACATTTCCCACTACGTGCTTTCTATAACCCATCACTCTACACTACCTACTATCAACTACAACTCCTACTTTAACTCTAATAATCTAACCCTAATATTTTACTCTTTATGAGAGAACTCTTATACACTAGTTCTGACACGCAATGGGCCAGTCCCAATCCTTCAGGTATACAACAGCAGTCTGAAGTGACAATTCTCCCGTCTCAACCTTTCAGGCAAGCAGCATCAGCCGGAGGTTGCAATGGGCCATTCTCACTCTTTCAGGCAAGGAGTATCAGCGTGAAGTCATAATGAGCCTGTGTTCAAATTGGACCAGTCTGAATCCTTCAGGTAAAGAGCACTACCCTGAAGTCACAATAGTACCGTCTCAATCCTTCATCCAAGGAGCATCAGACTGAAGTCACAATGGGCCAGTCTCAGTGTTTCAGGCAAGAAGCATCAGCCTCA
>NW_024829724.1:0-1431 GCF_019175285.1 Sceloporus undulatus
CATTCACCACCCGGCTGCTGGACTCTCTCGGACTGGTGATCAACAAAGAAAAGTCTCATTTCACCCCGTCCAGACAGGTCAAATTCATCAGAGCCATCCTCGATTCCGAAAGATGCTCCGCCTTCCTTCCTGCAGACCGCTTCCAAGCACTGGTTACATCGCTGAGACCCTGCATCTCCCACAGAAGAGTGAGGGCCAGGGACGTTCAGATCGCCCTGGGTCACATGGCATCAACGACCTTCGTGACGCCGTGGTCGAGACTTCGCCTACGCCCGCTCCAGGCTTGGTTTCTGTCGGTCTTCTCTCCGATGGAGGATTCCCCGTCCAAATGGTTGACGGTACCGAGGCCGGTAGCCGCCTCCCTGAACTGGTGGCTGGACGAGCACAACGTGCGCGCGGGGATGCCCTTTCATCAACCGCAACCGCAGGTGACGTTGACAACCGATGCTTCCCTAGAGGGCTGGGGCGCCCATCTCCTCGACCTAGTCGTCAAGGACAAATGGTCAGACTCGGACAGTCTCCTCCACATCAATGCCCTCGAGATGCTCGCGGTCGAGAAGGCTCTGAGAGCTTTCGAATCCGCCGTGACAGGCAGGGTGGTGCTCTTGAGGACGGACAACACCACCGTGATGTATTACATCAACAAACAGGGTGGCACCAAGTCAAGGACCCTCCTCGAGATTACCCTGCGCATCTGGGACTGGTGCATACAGAGACAGGTCCTCCTTCAAGCGATCCATCTGCCGGGAGAGGACAACGACTTGGCAGACCGCCTCAGCAGATCGCCCTCGGTATGCCACGAATGGAGGCTTCATCCGGAAGCGGTCAGCGTCTTGTTCGACAGGTGGGGAACCCCCCAGATCGACCTCTTCGCTACCGACTGGAACAGCCACTGTCCCCAGTTCTGCTCCAGGAGGCCAATGACCGGATCCCTCGGAGACGCATTCGCCTTCCTGTGGTCGGGGGAGCTCCTTTATGCCTTTCCCCCCTTCCCTCTCATCATCAGGGTGGTCTCCAAGATGATGCTAGACCATACGGACGCGATCCTGATCACGCCATGGTGGCCGAGACAGCCTTGGTTCGCATCCCTTCTGCATCTCTCCAGAAGGTGCTTCGTTCGCCTCGAGCCTCGCCCGGACCTGCTGTCGATCCAGGACGGACGAATTCTCCACCCCGACATCGAGAGCCTGCCGCTGGTAGCCTGGAGGATTCAGCCCTGACTGCCTTACCGGAGTCGGTGAGGACGGTGATCCTGGCTGCGAGGAAACCTTCCACCCAGCGGTCATACGCCCTGAAGTGGAGGAGATTTTGCCTCTTCCTTGACCAGAAGGGCTTGTCTCCTGCACAGGTGTCCACTCCAGTGGTGCTGGAGTTTTTGATGGCTCTTTTGGATGGAGGGCTCTCCCTCACGTCCATCAAATGCTACCTGTC
>NW_024829725.1:0-1431 GCF_019175285.1 Sceloporus undulatus
TTTGTAACTAATACATTTATTTAAGATGTAATGCTGTATATGTCGTTCATCTTATATATTGTTATGTGTATCTTTATGTGTTTTTAATGCCTAATAAAGATTATACTAAAAAAAAAGAATTGCAGTAATTTGTATTGGAAATGTGAAAAGGAGAAGGGCTCAATCTATCATTTGTGGTGGACTTTGGCAAAGTGATACAATATTGGAAGTTGATTTATTTTGAAATTAAGAAAGTTGTAACTTTATCTTTTCAATTCTCACCTAAATTTTTTTGCTTAATATAATAGAACAATCCATAGGGGGAAAATGGTTTATTATTATTTTCTGTGTTTTCATCTGCAAGAATAGTGTTTGCTCAGAGATGGAAAACTAAAGAAATACCTTCAAAAGAAGATTGGATATTTAAGCTTCTGGACATGATGGAAATGGACAAACTCTCAAAGGAATTAGAAACGAGCGTCAAATTTATATAAAGGAGACTGGAATAATATAATTGAATATCTCCAGAAGCATGGAGGGAAAATGATACTTTAGAGACAGAACTAATTTAAGTTGAAGTATTTTAATTTATTCAAAGAAATATTAACAGCTGTAAAACAGAAGTATGTTGGGAGGTTAAAAGCCCAATGATGTTGAGTTTAATCTAATGAGAGCCATTTTGTATCAACTGTTTTACGATTTAAATGAGGACTGAAAGAGAAAATAAATGATTCGAAAGGATAAGTCTAAGTAGAACAATATATATTTGCTTTTTACTTATTAACAGATAATTCAAAAACGAATGAGATAGAAATAAAAGTTAGTCTGGTAGTTTGGAAGCAGAGGATGGTAAATGCGAGTAATAGGTTTGTCTTTAACGCTCAGTGCTATGGAATCCTGGGATTTTGCCTTTGGACACATAGCCTTCTCTGCCAGAGAGCTCTGGTGCCACAAATCCCAGGATTCCACAGGAAGGAGCCAGGAGAGTTAAAGCGGTTTCAAACTGGATTATTTCTACAGTGCAGATACAGCCTGAGTCAGTTGTAAAAGGGCAGAAGCACCAAGTCTTGTTTTTACCTTCCTAATCACGGTTGTCCTTTAAAAGAAATAAGCAGTCTGCTTTTCTGTCTAATCCTTATTTTTGTTGTTCTTGTTTGTTTCTATGTTTATTTAGTCATAATATGAGATGGTCTGGTCTGCCTCCTTCCTTCTTCCCTGAAAATCTCTCAATATTAAAACTGGGGAGACTTTTAAAACCTCACAAAGGAGCCACTTTTGGCCTTGTTTGGGGGACAAGCCTCCTCTTAGAAGCCAAAGCCCAAAGTTTGTGAAGAATAATAATAAGGCTTGTATGAAAACTATCCTCCCATTTCTGATCCCTTTTAAAACCCATGTTCCCCAGAAGGAGCAGAGCTGTGTAATAAGAAAACCCTCTCTTTTCTGAGAGGGTTT
>NW_024829726.1:0-1431 GCF_019175285.1 Sceloporus undulatus
TCCTTCTTGCCCATCTGCACCACTTCAGCATCTCATTTTCAGCCTCTTTTGCCTACCTTTCTATTTTTCACTTTCCCTTCATCTCTCTATTACAGACACAAACCCACAGAGTGTGATGCATAAAGGGGATCATAGAGTCGTAGAGTTGGAAGAAACCGCAAGGCCATACAGTTAAACCGCCTGCCATGCAGCAACTCTCAATCAAAGCATCCCCAACAGCTGGCCATCCAGCCGCTGCTTGAAGACCTCCAAGGAAGGAGACTCCACTACACTCCGAGGAAGGAGTGTGTTCCACTGTCGAACAGCCCTTACTGTTAGAAAGTTCTTCCAAATGTTGAGGTGGAATCTCTTTTCCTGTGGCTTGCATCCACTGCTCCGGGTCCTAGTCTCTGGAGCAGCTGAAAACAAGTCAGCTCCCTCCTCAGTATGACATCCCTTTTAGGCCCATTTGTTGAGAAGGGGGCTGGGACCAGGACTCCAATTTTGGTGAGGGTGAAGTGCCAGGGAGCATCCTTAAAACATTCTTAAAACATCTATAAGACAGGCATAGACTACTGATGGGGTTTGGAGGAGATCTCAGGGGCAACCCCACATTGTATTGCCTGGGGGTGGGGGATGAAATGATATTTTGTCCCTCAACATCCCACAGCATCCCTTTGGGGAAGCGGAGGCCATTTTGCCACTGTTGGGCCCTCCCTGAGCAATTGCAGGCGCAAGGGAGGTCTTTCCCCCAAGAATACTCTCCAGAGCCTTAAAAGGATGGAAGAGTCACCAAAAAAAGGTAGGAAACTTGTTCAGGGATGTGCTGAGTCTCATTTGGGTGAGAAAAGCATTAATCTCCATAGCTTCTTCCCATAAAATCCTAGAATTGGCAGTTTAGGATGGGGTTTTTAGAATCCTTAGAACCTGGAGAGCAATAACGGCTGACTGAACTACAGATTCAAGTATTCTACAGGATGTTGCTATCACAATTAAACTACGCTTGAAAGGGATCTAGGACTCCTAGTAGACCACAAGTTGAACATGGGCCAACAGTGTGATGCGACAGCTACAAAGGCCCATGTGATTCTATGCTGCCTCAATACAAGAATAGTTTCTAGATCAAGGGAAGTAATAGTGCCACTCTATTCTGCTTTGGTCAGGCCTCACTTGGAATAATCCTGTGTCCAGTTCTGGGCCCCACCATTCAAAAAGGATGTTGACAAATTGGAGCATGTCCAAAGGAGAGCAACCAAAGTGGTGAAGGGTCTGGAAACATCAAGTTCTATGAGGAGTAGCTTAGAGAGCTGGTTATGTTTATCCTGGAGAAAAGAAGATAAATAGTGGATATGATATCCATGTTTAAATATTTGAAAGGGTGTCATGAAGCGCAAGGAGAAGGCTTGCTTTTTGCTGACACAGAGAAAAGGAGACACTACAATGGATGCAAGC
>NW_024829727.1:0-1431 GCF_019175285.1 Sceloporus undulatus
TTAACAGTTACTTTGTCTAGCCCACATTTTACAAGCTTGTTTGCAAGTATGTCATGGGGAACTTTGTCAAAGGCCTTACTGAAATCAAGATATACTATATCCACAGCAATTCCCTTCATCTACCAAGCTGGTAATTTTATCAAAGAAAGAGATTCAATCATATTGAATTCAATGGGATTTCCTGTAAGGTATGTGTGCATAGGAGTGAAACCTGAATTAGCTTTTTAAAGTGATCCAGCGTAGTGGTTTGAGTGTTGGACTATGACTCTGGAGATCAAGGTTCGATTCTCAGTTCAGCCATGAATCCTGTTGGGTGACCTTAGGCAAGTCACACCCTCTCAGCCTCGGGCAAACCGCTTCTGAACAAAACTTGCCAAGAAAACCCCATGACAGATTCATCTTAGGGAGAAGAAAGAGAAGATGGGGGCTTTACAAAAGGTGTGTGTGTCTATGTGTCTTTTTTATTACCATTATATTTATCATTGTCATTATTATTATTATTATTATTATTATTATTATTATTATTATTTTCCCGCCTCTCCTCAAGGCTCCAGGCAGCATACAACAAGTTCAAACACAATTAAAAATATATAAACCCACAGCGAAAATACAGTACTACAAAAATCATTGAAATACACTCATAAATAGACTTATAACAGTGCCATGAACTTCATTGTGTTTTCTTAGGCCAGGAATCCTCACAGGTGGTTTTGCCAGTTGTCCCCACTGAAATATAGCCTACCAGCACCTGGTATTCCTTGGCGGTCTCCCACCCAAGTACTACTCAAGACTGACCCTGCTTAGCATCCAAGAGCAGATGAGATCTGATGCCTTTAGGGTAGTGGTACCATGTGCCTTTGTGTCGTTTGTGACATGCCAACCTAAGGACCCTTATGGCAACCCACAAACTCCTATCAAGGTTTTACTGGGGCTGAGAGTATGTGACTTGCCCAACCCAGTGGGTTTCCATGACTGAGAGGGAGGTCAGACCCTGGTCTTTCACATCACACTGCCCACCACCATTCCCCTCCTGCTCCTTTTTCTTTCTTTCCTCCCATTTCCTCCCCTGTTGCCCATCAACCCACAGCAACCCTTTCCTCACCATTAGTGGGCATTAGCCCTAATGCCAGGGATAGGGTTGCCATAAGTCAGGAGCTCCAAACCGGGACAAATGTAGAACAAATGTAGGGCAACATTTTCAAATGTAGGACATATTTTTAACAAAATGGAGGACGTGCAAAAAAACTGAGGATTTTTTTAAAATGTTAATATAAATGCATGTTTTTTAAGCATGATCAAAATGGAGGACATTTTGGCATTATTCCTAGACAGAAATGGACTTGCCCTCGGGTTCAACTGTACTTCTCAGAAGTGTGTACTTGGTAAAGGGACTGTGGTTTTTCTTCACTGCGCATGAGTTTGTAAAAATCA
>NW_024829728.1:0-1431 GCF_019175285.1 Sceloporus undulatus
AAAAATCAAACCCTAGACCTACCCCACCATTCCCAGTACTAAGACAGGATTAAACAGTAATAGTATAAAAACATACAAGGTTTCCCATGACATTCTTGCAAACAAGCCTGTAAAATGTGGGCTAGACAAGACAACTGTTACATGGATTTGTAACTGGTTGACTGGCCGAACCCAAAGGGTGCTCAACAATGGCTCCTTTTCATCCTGGAGAAAAGTGACCAGTGGGGTCCCACAGGGCTCTGTCCTGGGCCCAGTGTTATTCAACGTCTTTATCAATGACTTGGATGACAGAATTGGGGGCATACTTATCAAATTTGCAGATGACACCAAACTGGGAGGAGTAGCTAATACCACAGAGGACAGGATTAAAAGTCAACATGACCTTAATAGATTAGAAAGCTGGGCCAAAGCTAACAAAATGAATTTCACCACAGAGAAATGTAAGGTACTGTAAGGTGGAAAAATAAAATGCACAGATATAGGATGGGGGAGACCTGGCTGAACGAGACTACATGTGAAAAGGATCTAGGAGTCCAAGTAGACCATAAGTTGAACATGAGTCAACAGTGTGATGCAGCAGCTAAAATGGCCAATGCAATTTTAGGCAGCATCAATAAAAGTATAATATCCAGATCAAGAGAAGTAATAGTGCCACTATATTCTGCTCTGGTCAGGCCACACCTGGAATATTGTGCCCAGTTCTGGACACCACACTTCCAAAAGGACATTGATAAACTGGAGCGTGTCCAAAGGAGAGTGACTAAAATGGTGAATGGTCTGGAAACCATGTCCTATGAGGAACAACTTAGGGAGCTGGGGATGTTTAGCCTGGAGAAGAGAAGGTTAAGAGGCGATATGATAGCCTTGTTTAAATACTTGAAGGGATGTCATATTGAGGAGGGAGCAAGCTTGTTTTCTACTGCTCCAGAGACCAGGACCCAGAGCAATGGATGCAAGCAATAGGAAAAGAGATTCCACCTCAACGTTAGGAGGAACTTCCTGACAGTAAGAGCTGTTCAACAGTGGAACAAACTCCCTCGGAGTGTAGTGGGGTCTCCTTCCTTGGAGGTCTTTAAGCAGAGGCTGGATGGCCATCTGTCGGGTATGCTTTGACTGAGATTTCCTGCATGGCAGAATGGGGTTGGAATGGATGGCCCTTGTGGTCTCTTCCAACTCTACGATTGTATGATTCTATCAAAGTCAGAAGTTGGAGTGCTCTAAACCAGGTTGAGGAGCCCTGGTGGCGCAGTGGTTAAATGCCTGTACTGCAGCCACTCACTCAAAACCACAAGGTTGCGAGTTCAAGACCAGCAAAAGGGCCCAAGCTTGACTCAGGCTTGCATCCTTCGGAGATTGCTAAAATGAGTATCAAGATTGTTGGGGGCAAATTAGCTTACAGTTGTAAACTACTTAGACACTGCTTAGGCAGTA
>NW_024829729.1:0-1431 GCF_019175285.1 Sceloporus undulatus
ACAAGACGCGCGGCTTAAGGAAAGCTAGAGCGTCCAGCAACAGCGCCATAATGGAGTCAATGAGCACTAGCTGTGAAGACAAAGAATTTTGGGGCGATCTATTCTGCCTCGTTTGGATTCTACTATTCTTTCAGAAAGGGGTTTTCTCTTTTAATTTCCTGCCTGATTTTAACTCTTTCGGTTTCTCCTTTTCCCCCGGAAGCAATGAAGATGGTAAAATATTATTTTATATGTTATCAGCTAGATATATTGCCGATATTGCTGTTCATTGTTTTGAGGACGTCCTCATTTAGTTATAGTTTTGTGATCTATATTTTAACTGAATGGAATTTAAAACCTTTTACATGCAAGGTTATTATGTAATTTACTTGTGTTGTACTTTTATTATGCTGTTCCTACAGCTGTATTGTATTTTAACATTTTGTATGCAAATGACCTTTGGTCTAAGTATTAATAACTGATTGATTGCTAATGTTCTAATTGATTTGTTGCTTGAACTGGCAAAGATTGCAGGGGAATCACTCTGTACTCTGCATCATCCATCTGGCAAGAAACAAGGAGGTTAAATTGCATGGTGTTCATCCTGTCTCTCCAAGGAAGTGGAAAAGAATATTCTTCTCAGTTCCCAATGATATGGGAATAGCCTGTTAAAAATGTCAGTTTTCATTTCCACACAGGAAAATATATTGTGAATATTTGAATGACAAGCTGAAAGCAACTGTGGTTGGTACTTTATGCATTAGGCTGAATGGCGTTGCTAGAGGCCCTGCCCCAGGAGCTAGGATTCAGATCTCAAACCTCAGTCCTGGGACGATTCAGGGAGAGCTTATGGGAGCCATATGGGAACATTGCCTTCTCCTCCCGATTGCTTTCCTGCACTCTTTTGACAGGCTTGAAGACAACACAAGGTCAGTTCATGTAGTAATTCTGGAGGAAGAAGAGAGTTCAACTGAAACTCAACCCTAGGATGGGATGGGTTGGGAAAGGAGGACTCAGGCTCTTAGACTTTTCCTGACCGCTTTGAATGTCCCAGTGAGAGTGGGTTTGTTCTTCATTGGGATCCTATTCTTGGGGTTTACAGACAAGAGCATGTTCTTAAAAACTAAGGGTTTTCCCCAAAATCCCTCTGCTTCTCCCTCCCAGAGAACATGGCTTCCCTTTGACATCTAGCTATGATGCTGAGTACCACCCAAAGATTTCCCCATCTCCCTTCTTGAAATGGTTCTGGTTCTGGAGGGAGAAAACCCACCCTTCTTTCCACAAAGTGTTGGCCAGCCTTGCTCCAAGATGCAGTGAAAGTCCCTGGTGTAGAGAGGCCTGTGGGGAGGATGGCATAGACCCACTGTCTCTTGGCTAAAGAGAGCCTCTGTGTCGAGAGGCAGGCGGCCCTTTCCCTCTGAATCCCAGCTGCCCAGGAGGAGAGCAACCTCA
>NW_024829730.1:0-1431 GCF_019175285.1 Sceloporus undulatus
GGGGGCAAGGGTCGGAGGGACCCCCATCCAACATCAGCCCACTTCCCACCCATCTGTACCCATGCCCTTTGACCCCTGGACTCTCCTGACCCCACGGATGCCACCTTGGGGTCACCAGGGATGCCTCTCAGGGGTGGGTCCTAGCAAAGATGGCTGTAAAGGTTGGACAGACTGGACCAGCGGAGGCCCTGGACCAGAGGAGAAGGCCTGGACATTGGTGGCATTGAGAGTAAGAAGAGCCAGAGAGAGAGGAGGGAAACCCAAAGGCCATCCGGTCAGTCCCTGGCCAAACCCACTCCTACTCCTGGTTTTGCCACTATGTCAGATGTGTTTGTGGATGCAGACCCCAAGCCACCCCAAATGCACTCCAGAAACCTCCAGGAGGGCCCCCATTTCATCGTATTGTGCCTACATTCATCCCTCGCAGAGAGAACACTCTTCTAGGCCTTTGTAGCTCCTCCAGCGCAATTCTATGGTCAGTGTCTGTCGGACGTTGATCACAGAGATGCCCTGGAGGACCTAAAGGATATTCCTAGAGAGAATACTCTACTAGGCCTTTGTAGCTCCTCCAGCACAGTTCTATGGTCAGGGTCTGTTGGACCCATTTGGCCCTCTGCAGCCGCCCACCCACGCTGTGTCTGAAACATTTGGGGGTCCTTCTTTGTGTGTCTTCCAGGAGAGCCATCATGGAAGAAGAAGAAGAGCCAGTGGAGGAGTTCTCTGCGGAAGCCCCAGAGGAGGAAGCCATGGGGCCGGAGGGCCGGCAGACCTCTTCCACTGCCCAGGAGGTCGAAGAGGAGATCATCCCCCCGATGTCCACCTCTTTGTGGGGGGACGAGGATGAGACGGTCCTGCCAGCATCCACCTCCCTGGATGAAGATGACGGCCGCAGGGAGACCACCTCCCTGCCCAGCTCCGAGTTGGAGACCTCCAGGTCGTCCGACCCACCAGATCGGGGGCCCAGCGACGCGTCTTCCCCACTGATGGAGACCTCCGAGGACCCTTCCTCGTCCTCCCCAGCGCCCACTTCGCCCTCAACGTCCCCCTTCTCCTGGAAGCGGCGCCAGCTGGGCTTGCGAGACCCATCAGAGAACGAGGAGGATGGCGGCGAGGACACCTGGACGGACCCCAGCTCCAGCCTCCCTCCGCAGAGCAGCCTGGAAGAAGAGCAGCAGAAGAAGGCCAAGGGGAAAGCCCTGGCCAAGAAAGGAGCCCTGAGTAGGTCAAGCCGAGGCTGGATGTGGGTGGCCAGTGGTGTGGGTCAGGCCTTTGGGTCATTGCCTCGACCCAAAGGCTGGAGGCTCTTCTCTAGCCTTTGAGGTGAGGGGAGGAATCTCAGGGCGACAGCATTGATGTGCATACACAGCTGTTCTTGCTTCCTCTTGGGAACCCCAAAATGACGTCCTCTGTGCAAATGCGGCAGGAAGCCTA
>NW_024829731.1:0-1431 GCF_019175285.1 Sceloporus undulatus
TGTGTGTGTGTATGTTTGGATGGTTATTTTAAACACATGAGTTGGTTCTTGACTTCCTTTAGCTTTGTTTTTGTGTGCTTTCAAGTAGTTTCTGACTTATATTGACCCTAAGGCGACCCTATCATGGGTTTGCCTTTGCCTTCCTTTGAGGTTGAGAGAGCATGACTTGCCCAAGGTCACCCAGTGGGTTCCCATCATGGCTGAGCTGGGATTCGAACCTTGGTCTCTAGAGTCCAACACTCAAACCTCAATGCCTTGCTGGCTCTCCAATGCCACTCAGCTGCTGAGAATGAATTAAAAAGGGATGGTGGGATATCCAATTCGACTGCTCCCTTGCATGGCGACAGATGTCTTCCTTTTCCAGGACATGGCCTACATTTCAGCCTTCTGTCCAGGAGGAATTCCAAAATGCCCTATGTTTTGAGCATGGCCAACTGCACCTACCAAACAAAATCCTACCAGCCTTCCATGCTTTCATAGTACATACTTGTATCAGCTAAAAGCAAGGGCAGTATGTTTATTGCTTCACTATTATTGCATTTACTTACATGCACAGGTATGTAAATTAATGATCTATATTTCTTACAATTAACTTACTCCCCAGTAATAGTTGTTATAGGGTAAAAACTGTGTTTTGGCTTTTTAAATAGACCAGCAGCTTGAACATTTATGAATGCTGTATTAGTCAGTTCTCTTGGCTGCATAACTTTCAAGGCACCCCTACAAATGTACGAATAAGAATAAATACTGTTTTGTTGAATGTGGCTGCGTCCCCACTGCAGAAATAATCCAGTTTGATACCACTTTAACTGCCGTGGCTCAGTGCTATGGAATCTTTGAGCCACGGTAGTTAAAGTTGTGTCAAGCTGGATTATTTTGCAGTGTGGATGCAACCTATATGTATCATGTCTGTGGAAAGGAAAAGTTAAACTGCAAAGGTGGTTGGATTTCACTTGTTCTTACTCTTTTTCACTGCAGTCTATTCAGGTATTGGTTTTTTCTGATGTTTGTTTCATTTTTTGCCAAAGTTTTTAGAAAAAAACTTGAATGGTTTGTATTATTATTATTATTATTATTATTATTATTATTATTATTATTATTTTATTATTATACTTTATTTATATAGCGCTGTAGATTTACATAGTGCTTTACATACAAACATCTACAAGTTTATAGGTGGTTGCACACATACTAAATTACAAAGTGAATAATATTACTGGCTCTCTATCACATAATCAGTTGTCAACATGTAACATATAAATCTATGTTTGTTTTCCCCAAGGTGCAAACAAATGGCTAGAAAACATGAGCATTTGGGATTAAGTTATTTAGAAGAACTGAATCTCCTTAAGGAGCGTGAAAATATATGTAAAGAATCTCGGCGGGAATTTCTGAAGTTTAAACATGAAAAAGCTGCTGTTTCTCCATATC
>NW_024829732.1:0-1431 GCF_019175285.1 Sceloporus undulatus
TGAAGTTCTCTATTGAATATAAAAAGGATTGCACTTACAGCTGAAGTATCAAGCACACTTGGTGTGTAGCTGTTAATTGCTGCTTAAACTTAAAGGGCCCACTTTTAAATACCATTTAGAACTGCAATGGCTTGATACTCTCTGGTTGTTCCACTCGTTCTCTTGCATGGCTGTTGTTTTAAGGCTGCTTTTATTGTTCATCCTGTGTGCTTTAAGAACTCTGGATTTGTTGTTGTTCTTTTCCCGATGAATAAGAAGCCTCAAAAAGCCCCAGTCATACACTGCCCTGCTCTGATTCTGCAAACCAGGAAGGTAAGTTTTTTTGACTGAATGACTCCACCTCTAATCCAGCATTCCTCTTTCCATTGTCTCATGATATGTCCAGAGTATAACAATCTCACTTTAGTCATTATCATTCTAGTGACAGTTTAGGCTTGATTTGCTCATTTTTCTTTTTTAGCAGTTCATAACTGTAGAACTCTTCTCCAGCACCACAGGGTTACCTGCCTGTTATCTATCATCTATCTATCCATCTATCTATCTATCTATTACTCATTTCATAAGATAATAAATAAATAAATAAATAAATAAATAAATAAATAAATAAATAATCAATCAATCAATCTTGGGGACTGAGTGGTAATGAGGAGACAATGAACAATGAAAATCGAGTGGCCATTAGAGTTGTGCTGGGAAACGGGAGGTATAGCAGTAGCAGGGTGAATTGTGGTTATAAAGGAAGGCGAGATTGATGCTTAAAATCTATCCCTCCTTCTACTCACCCTGTTAACACAAATGTTCTGGAGAATATACCAGTCCATCCACTGAACCTTTCACTGCTCCTCTGTAACGCCACGTCAATTAAAAACAAAACCCACATCTTATATGATCTACTCACCAATGAAGCTGCAGACCTGGCATGTATTATGGAAACCTGGCTGGGGGACGATAGCAGCGTAATGTGGGCTCAAGCTCTCCCAGCTGGGTATTCCATTAATGAGCAGGTAAGGGGAGTGAGCGAGGGGCTGGTGTGCCCATAGTCCATAAGAACAACATTACCCTGACTAGGATATCTCTCTGACAACTAAACCACATTGAGGCTATGTACCTTTGTCTGAAGACAAAGGATAGTCTGAGGATTCTGTTGGTATACCGACCACCCCATTGCTTAACAGACTTCCTAGTCAAGTTGACACAACTGGTCTTGGAGCTGGTGTTGGAAACTCCCAGGCTTCTTGTTCTGGGAGATTTCAACATCTCCCTCAAGTCCAGTTCTTTAGATCTTACAGGGGCAGCTCAGGAGTTCATGCGGGCCATGACCAACATGGGCCTATCCCAGATGGTCTCCGGAACCATGCATTGCACCGGTTCTTTTGTGGTCATTACAGAAGTTTCAATTTACTTCCACCCTGAACAAAGAGCAGCTCACTG
>NW_024829733.1:0-1431 GCF_019175285.1 Sceloporus undulatus
CTCCCAACTATAAAATTAAACAGTAAAAAAAAAATGTTTTAAAAGTACATAATAATACATCAAAGTTAAAAACAAATCACAAATAAGAAAAATAATAAAAGGGGGATTCAATTGGTTCTGGACATTCTCAATCGGGGAAGGCCTGCCGGAAGAGAAAGGTTTTTGTCGCCTTTTTAAAAGCCTTGAGTGAGGATAATTGGAAGGGAAAGTAGCAAGACTGTATGTACAGCGCTGTGTAAATTTACAGCACTTTATAAATAAAGGTTAATAATAATAATAATAGCAAATGAAATGAGTGGGAGAATGGATGACAAAATAATGATCAAAAGACAGTGATATTCAAATTCAAGAAAGGTGTACTATAAGTAATAAATGATAAGGTAGGAACCCAAATGTGGTATGAATGTAGAAGAAGAATTAAAACGAAAAGAAATAGTAAGGGAGAAAGATCTTGTAGCATCTTTGAGACTAATTGAAAGAAAGAAGTTGGCAGCATGAGTTTTCAGTCTACTTTCTCAGATGCTTTTAGATGTATATGATGAAGTAGACTGAGGTCTACGAAAATGCATCTGAGTAAGTAGACTGAAGTCTATGAAAATGCATCTGGGGAAGTAGTAAGTGCATCTGTGGAAGTAGACTAAAGACTACAAAAGCTCATGCTGCCAACTTTTTTCTTTCAGTTAGTCTCAAAGGTGCTACAAGATCTCTTTACATACTTATTTTAGTAGTGTTTGTAAAAAATTCCTTGGTGGATAGCTCCTATTTGTTCTTGAAGACAGAGGAGATTATCACAAGGGGTATGGGGTAGGGATGGGATCGCTCCCCCATCTTTATCCTGCCCATGACCTGAGTGAAATTGATTGCGCAAATCACTTCCACACTGCAGCCAGCTGAAAAGCACTTTCACCCATCAACTGAAAGCGCTTTCAACCATCATGGTACTAATAGATTAAGTGGTTAATGCAAAAGACTGCAAATGACAGCATAAAGCGCTTTTCAGCCCACTGCAGTGTGAAAGTGAACTGTATGATCACTCTCACTTCCCTGCCGGGTCAAGTGCGGGTCAAGGGTGGGTCAAGTATGAAAGTCCTTTCCACGATCAGGCAGGAAGGATGGGGCAGGGATGGGACAATGACGTCCCTTCTGTCATGTGATAATCTTCAGAGTGAATGGACTATTGAACAAAAGTTGTTTGCCACATTATTATTATTATTATTATTATTATTATTATTATTATTATTATTATTATTATTATTAACCTTTATTTATGAAGCGCTGTAAATTTACACAGCACTGTACATACAATCTTTTTAGTTAGACAGTTCTCTGCCCTCGGGCTTACAATCTAAAAATGCCATACTATGCAGAGGCATGCAATAGCAGAGGGAGAGCTGAGGAAATGAAATCAAATTTTTACATCAATTCCCCTTG
>NW_024829734.1:0-1431 GCF_019175285.1 Sceloporus undulatus
ACATTTTCTCTTGCTCCTCCTCTCTCTCTTCCTGCCTATGGAAAGCAGGGCACAGAATGCTGGGAGGGGCCAGAGGAGGGGCTATGCAAATTTCAGACCAATGGGAAGAGAGGAGGACCCCAATGTCTCCTGGAGGGGAAAAGGGTCCCCCTGAGAGGCAAGGCTGGAGAGGGCCATGGAGGGAAGGCACTGCTGGGGCCAGAGGGCAGTCAGTCAGGCCTAGTGGGCAGAGGACTTTGGACAGCTCAGGCCTCATTCTATCTTGGGAAAGCGTCAGAAAACATGGGTCCATGGGCAGCAGTAGCTTTTTGTATGTTCTTGGAGCAGAGTATCTTATGGTAAGATGTATTATTTGCTTAAACTTATTTTCACTGTTTCCTTGGCATCTTGCTGCTGGTCCATATAATCTAAGCAGACTGATTGGAGACTGAGGCCAGTTACGAACTGCCAAAGCTCAGCCTTTTTTCATCTTGTTGTGATGAAGGAGAGATAAGAAAAGCTATAGAGAACCACCTGGAAGCAAGGAGAAATTGAGGGGTTCCTGGCTGTCAGTCAATGGAAGTGAAAGAGAGAAGGAGGAAAAAAGGATGATATGAAATTATTACACACAAACATATGCAAATATTCAAATGCACATGTATATGTAGTACATAAAAAGGAGTCAAGCCACAAAGTATACAAATATTTAATGCACACATATTAAATATATACAAACACACACCTACGATTTAAAAGTATTATCCCATATGGAAACAAGTGGTGAGAATGTATGTCCAAGCAATGCCTTGAATGCCCAGAATACCTGATGAAAGAAAGAGGACGCTACCAGAGCAATGCGCCTATGGAAGCTATATAGGCCTGAAAGCACCCGACCAGAGAGAAAAAGCGGAAGACGTATCAGGTGACTGTAGGAAAACCAAAGAGAAAACACTAGGCTCACAATCCTTTCCTCTTCTCATCCCTCTATCACTTCTTCTCTTCCCTTTTCACATAAGCAACTGTGAATGGGAAAACCTTTGAGCGAAGGAATACAGTTTATATCCACAGATCTGCAAAATCCTATTTCCTCCAAGACAGTCCTGGCTCCAGGGAAGAAAACCTCCAATCTCTGCGGATGTCACTTTGAGATCTGGGGACGCAGCCTGAAATACGGCAAGGAAGACGGACATCAGGCAAAACTCATTCGCCAACATCTTTGTGCCTCAGTATTGCCACTGTCTCCCCATTTGATAACGCAGTGTTTCTTTGGCAACACAAAACGGTCTCTGAGTCAGAATGGAGAGGTTCACGATCAAAGAGGATCCCAAAGGATCACAGTTGGATTCACAATGAAATCCAAAGAGAAAGAGCTTGTTGTTCTTGTGAAATCAGGTCCAGGTTGGCTCTATGCCTTATTGTAGGTCTTCCATGGGACAGTTCCAAGGATGCTCA
>NW_024829735.1:0-1431 GCF_019175285.1 Sceloporus undulatus
TCAAAAACACAAACAGTGGGTCTTTGGTTATCTGCTGGGGTATGATCTCCCATGGATCCCAAAATATACAATGGGTAGTAGAATGATTTATATATTTTTTTAAAATATTTTTAAGCTGTGGATGTTTGAATCTGTGGACGAGAATCCATGGATAAGTAAGACTGACTATGTATGTGGTCATTTGAGGCAAAGAAGCCTTTGAACATAGAACAATGAGCATAGAGATTTGCATGTATTCCTTAATCCAGGTCTCATGGTTTAAAAATCTGAAGGATGAAAGTATGAGAGGGGGAAGTTCTATAACATGGTCACCAAAGGCCCTTCCAAGTCGTTTCATCTGGCCCTAGTCAAAATCCTTTACTTCCAAGTTCTGTAAAGTCTGCAACATAACGCAGTTCAGTTTGCAGATCTGCCACAGAACCATTTTTCAGAAACCCGTCATGGAATTATCCATCAAAACATAAAAGTGTGAACTGTGGAGAAAGAGGTATTGCTTATCTTGATGTGACTACACAGGTAAACTCATATGGAAACAGATGGTTGTTGAAGTTTTTTAGTCCCAGACTGTTTAGAAATTTGTGTTTTAAACCAAATCACATTTCCAGAGACATTTCAGTAGCAACCTCCGGTAAATAAAGCACATTACAGACATTCTATCTAAATATTACCAAGACATGAATAACAGCGGCCAAGGCCTTTTTTTCCAGGAAGGAGCATAGTGACCATACCAGTAAGTACTGCTGCTAAATCTCTTTATTCTAAACTTTATTTTATATAGCTTTCTCATTTTCCTCATGTTTTTCTCCCCCTGCTCCCATTACTTTCATTGCATGCTTCATTGCTTTTCTAGTGAAGTGTGTGTGCTGTGTGCCTTCGAGTCATTTCTAATTTATGGTAACCCTAAGGCAACTTATCATGGGGGGAGGGGTGGCACGTTGCTTCAGAGGGGGGTTTCTATTGCCTTCCCCTAAGGATGGAAGCATGTTACTTGCCCAGGGTCACCCAAACTATGGAGTTTATCACATGAGGGACAATTGAAAGTATAAATGGTGATTAAGCCATGATAATCCTGCAATTGCACCAATGGTTTTCACACGACATCATGTTCAAAGTGATATTATCCTGTGAATAACCTGTTATCACGCAATTGCGTGAATGGTTTTCACATGATGTCAAGGTGAAATGTGATTAAAGTGCCATTAACCCATGAATAACCAGGCAAGAAGCAGCAGCAGCAGCAAATCATTCATGGGATTTTCCCTTGAATGACTTTTTGCTGTTTATTGTCTGGTTATTTCTTGGTCATTCACAGCATAATGACTCTTGTGTTAAACTCATTTTAATCACATTTTAATGTCAATGTCACGATTTTCTCAGGTTAATCGCTGTTTAAAGTCCCAATTTCCCCTTGTGTGATAAACTCCCATGAAT
>NW_024829736.1:0-1430 GCF_019175285.1 Sceloporus undulatus
TGATAGAGAGATGGAGGGAATGGGAAAAACAGAAAGGCAGGAAAGAGATGCTGAAGGAGAAAAGGTAAAGCAGTGCGGATGGGCAAGAGAGAAGGTTGGAGAGCGGAGGGAGAAAGGGAAGGGGATCAGGCCTCTGGGAGCCAGGAGGGGAAGGCAGGAGCAAAGCCAGGAGCACCTAGCTCTGTGTGGACAGGAAGGGATTTCTGAGAAGGGTCAAGAGAGGGGCCTTGGGGATTGCGAGGCAGCCACCAACCTGACAGGCTTTAAGAACTGAACTGGTGAGAACCGGCTCAGGCCCTGGTTTTCAGACATATTAAGGGTTTCCATTTAGCAATTATGAACAATGTCTATGAAGAGAGGAAAGGGCAACACAAAAATTCCTTTTTCTCTAATGTTTCTTTTTCCTACCTGAGCTTGCTTAGGCCCTTTTTTACCTGAAATGCTGGAATCCAGGGAGGACACCTGCAAGTGCTATGCTTTTAGGGGAATTAGATACTTAGCTCAAAGGGGAAATATAGTTTGATTGGGGCAACAGTGACCTCAAGATACAGCAAAGCTATAGTAGGTCTGCCATCACACAGAACTCCAGAGGCATTTGAAATAGATTTTTTTGTTTTATTTTGGGGGAAGGCCAAATGCACACACATGCACACAGAGAATTAGGTAACAAAGGTGGGAGTGGTGAATAAATGTAAGACTTTGCTAATGGTAATATGTTGCCTGGATGGATCTCAATCCCAGTTGCTGAGAATCCGGAATGGGGAGAGAAGTCAGTAGCTCCCATGGCAAGTGGGGTTGGAGAGTGTATTGAGGTGCTTAGCCATGTAAACCGACAGAGAACCCTATCGCATGGGATAAAAAAAGCCAGCTTAACTTTTCTGAACTGAATTCTGATTCGGGCTGCATCCGGGTCCTATCATATGTAAATCTCCGCTGAATCCACCAGCCACATCCCTCCTGGATTCAGCCCAAATCCCCGCAGCACTTCAGCAGCCATTTTTTAATGTTGGAAGCTTCCGCTTAAAAAAAAAGGGGGGGTGGCTGAGCATGCCTCGGACCCAGGCTATATCTGGGATGGATTTGGCCAATAGATTCAGCAGTGATTTACGTATGATTGGACCCGGACATAGCTGGAATTAAAATTCTCTTTGGGAAAGGTAACCTGGCTTTCTTACCCCATGAAATAGGGTGCAGAATGTCTGCCTGCAACTGGACTGAGGCTGAAGAACAGCCACTAGGAGTAGATATTTATGCTGTAATTGTTGCTTAGTGGCAGAAACTGAGGGTATGAAAAGGTTGAAATTGCTTTATAATGTTTCCTGGGTGAGGAAAGAATGGTCTGAAACCAAATTTAATGCAACGAGGGCTTGGTTTAACTTCTCCCCATTTACTGTGACTTACTTCACTCTGTCCACCAATTCTTCTCTTAA
>NW_024829737.1:0-1051 GCF_019175285.1 Sceloporus undulatus
CCACACCGCCGTGCACGAGCCCCATTGTTTTCAATGGGGATCGAGCATAGGCAGAATTTGCCTTATGCGGCGGGATCCGGAACGGATCCCCCGCGTAAGGCAAGGACGGATTGTATAAGGAACAATTACTTAAAGAAAACCCCCAAAACAAAATGATTCAACAACAAGATTCAAAAGGAAATGTCCACAAGGCTAATAGAAGACCAGGAGAAAGAATTAAGATACATCAAATAGAAACACTTTGAGAATGATAATAAACCTGGCAAATGCTTAGCATTGAAACTGAAAAAGAAAAGGAGAAATGAATGTTTTCAAGGGT
Source organism: Sceloporus undulatus (assembly GCF_019175285.1). Lineage (NCBI taxonomy): Eukaryota > Metazoa > Chordata > Lepidosauria > Squamata > Phrynosomatidae > Sceloporus > Sceloporus undulatus. The sequence goes on from NW_024829737.1 coordinate 320, forward strand.
TAAAGAAGGGGACGAGATTTATTCCAACCAAAAAATATGAAATAATGTTTATATAAATATTTCACAAATCTACACAAAGAAGAATATATTTCCCAGGAGAGGATACAAGAATCTTTGGACAGAGAAGACGTAGTAAAGATTGATGAAGAACAGAGAACCGAACTTAATAAATCAATAACGGCTCCTGAGGTGCTAAAAGCAATCAGTAAAACCAAGGCACCCAAAGCGCCAGGGACAGATGGCCTAAGTACAATATATTACAAGAGCTTACAGAAAGAGCTAATTAAACCCCTAGTAGAAATCATGAACAGACTCTCACAAAGAAGAACGCCTGACTCTTGGAAGATAGATGATATTGCACTGATTCCTAAAGAAAGTAAGAAGCTGCTGGAGGTGAAACATTTCAGACCCATTTCTCTCCGTAACAACGATTATAAAATCTTTGCAATGGTCTTAGCAGAAAGATTTTTAAAAATCCTACAAAATATCATAAATGCCGACCAAACAGGCTTCCTCCCAAAAAGGCACCTTAGAAACAACACGAGAAATTTACTAGAAATTATAGACTTCTATGAGAAGAAAATAGATAAAAAGCAGCCTTGATTTTTCTTGAGGCCGAAAAGGCGTTCGATGAAGTTAATTGGAATTTCATGCTGGAAACCTTAAGAAAAATGGTTCTAGGAGATAACTTTATAAGCTGAATAGATGCAATCTATAGAAAACAAACAGCGA
>NW_024829737.1:1151-1430 GCF_019175285.1 Sceloporus undulatus
TAATAGGGATAAGACAAAAATGTTACCAATGAATTTAACAAAAGAACGATCAGGAAAATCTACAAGAGGAGACTGGCTTTAAAGTAGAAGAAAAGGTCAAATGTCTAGGTGTTGAGTTCACCTCTAAAAACCGAGACCTCTTTAAAAACAACTACGAGAAAATATGGGATGATATCAACCAAGATCCCAATAGATGGGTTAAACTCAACCTATCCCTCTTGGGAAGGATTGCGGCAGTTAAAATGAACGTACCGCCTAAATTACTGTTTTCATTTCATA
>NW_024829738.1:0-957 GCF_019175285.1 Sceloporus undulatus
ATATATTTTGAATCCAGTGGTGATAAGAAAAGGCCCTTTTGATTTTGCTTGTAAGGTTTGTCTGTCCATATGTCTGTATATGTTTTTAGATTGTATTTTGTTAAGTTTAGGTTTTCATTGCTAATAGTATATGTAGATAATTACTTTGGGTTGTTAATTTGGCTGGGGATTGTGGGTCATGGTATAGATTAGGTAGTTTAGGTAGTCTGGGATTTGTTATAGCTGTCTAGAATAGTCAGGGGAATGATAGCTTTTGCAATGTGTGGGATGTTGGCTGAAGAAAGTTGGAGGCTGATATTAACAGAAAGGGCTAGTTTGTGGGAATGGCAAAGGGGGGCTTGTTACCTGTGGGGTATAGACTGTGGGAATTGGAGGAGGGGGCTAGGTTTGGAAGAGGGTGGAGGTTTAGGTTTTGGGGTTTTAATGTATTGTTTGGATTGGAGTAAGCAGTTCTGGCTTAAACACTGGGTTTCTTTGTGTTCTGAATAAATTTCTTTGCTATTTCAACACACTGGAGTCTTTGATGCACAGACGATCTGAATTTGCCCAAAACTGACCCTTTGTTCTCTCCTCAGTCTTCAGCTCCATTTCCAGCCATAGGAACAGCAAAGGCAAACACATACACACAAACATACAAAATACACAGAGAGACTTTATTTCCAAAGCAGAGCCATTCTTTCCTGCCTTTCTTGGGCTCCATTGCGGCCTCTTCGAAGTCTCCTCAAAAGAAGGAAGGAAGGGGAGGTCGCTAACACCCCGACACACTCCTTCCCTTCCCTCAAAGGCCGCCAGTGGAATAAAGCAGCAGCAGCAATAAGGCCCTGACGATCCCTCAGCAGGATCAGAAGGAGTCTTTGGATGTATGTTTGCATGCACAGTTTCAACCCTAAAGCCATTGCTGCCCTCACAATCTGTTCTGAGGGAGGGAAGGATGGAAATGGGGGGAAACCCTCCTTC
>NW_024829738.1:1057-1430 GCF_019175285.1 Sceloporus undulatus
GTTATTATGACAAAAGGCGGCAAATCTAGGACAAAGCCAATAGGAGGGAGGCGAACAGACATCTGGCAATCCCCTGGCAACCTGGGAACTAGTCTTAAAGCCCCACAGGATCCGAAGAGAAGCATAAAGGGACTGCTGAAGCAGGGAGGTGGGGAGAATCTGGGACCTGACTCAGGCACCTTCCCCCCAGAACCCATTATTAGAGCCTTCCACAGCACACTGTGATTTGATTTTATCTGCAAAATGGTCATTTAAAGCATCACAGTGAGCCGTGGAAGCCTCTAATAATGGGTTCTGGGGGGAAGATGCAAGAGCCAAGTTGGACACCGACATTATTGTAGAGGCTATAGGTGAGGTGTCCAGTGACTGTGAA
>NW_024829739.1:0-1430 GCF_019175285.1 Sceloporus undulatus
GTGTGACTTGTACAAGGTCATGCAGTGGGTTTCCATGGCCAAACCGTGATCTGTAATACTCTACCATCCAATACTCAAACTAAGACATCATGCAGGCTCTCAAAGTGCACTGCGGTCCATGAAAATAAATGACAACAACAATAACAACAACAGTTAAGTTTTATGATTTTCAGAAATTCTGTTGTTTTTGTTGCAACAGACCATCACTCTAAAACAAGGTCAACATCATATACTAGCAAAATTGTACATGTTAAAAAACCCAACAATTACTCCTAATGGCTAAACCCTAATAAACAAAAACTGCCAACATGAATTTACAATAAAAATAAAGTTATTACTAACTTTTGTGGATAATCAGCTTTTCTAACTTTCTTTTGGCAGCAGCTCTCTCCACAATCTTCTGATCAATAGTATTTGCAGTTACAAAGCGATACACAACCACTGGCTTTGTCTGACCAATTCTATGACATCGGTCTTGAGCTTGAAGGTCAGACTGTGGGTTCTGAGGAAAGAGAAGATGTGAAATGGACTGCAATAGTTTTATCATGGACTGCAAGCACTTTTTTTACTTTTTTACCAGACAATTTATCTTGTTTCAGAAAAAAGAGCTTTGGCTCCTTGTTCAACAAAGAACAACAAAGAAATGGTCACCAAGCAAACCTGCTAAAGAGATCACCAATTGTTGCGGATCTTTCTGTACAGTGGGTCCTTGTTATCTGCTGTAGTTTGGTTCCAGGACCCCACGTGAATAACAAAATCTGTGGATGCGCAAGTCCCATTAAATACAATGGCATAGTAAAATGGTGTCCCTTATATAAGATGCAAAATCAGGGTTTGCTATATTGAGTTTATACACTTTTTAAATATTTTCAAGCTGTGGATACTTGAATCTATGGATAAAATACAGGTCCAACTGTATATGGCAATTATTATATAGAAGGTTCAATAATTCTCTTCTCTGTGTTAGGTGATTCAACCCCTGTTGGTAAACCAACCTATGAACATATCAAACCATCTTACTTGGCAACTGGTCCACTCAAGATAGCACTGCCTACTATGGTAAGCAGCAATTATCCCAAGCATGGGGTTGTCCAAGCTCAGAGTGAGTTTTTAAAAAGCCTGGAGAAATAACAGACAGAGCCTTAGATACATGAATTATGGCTCTTTTGGGCCATCAGGACTGCAGAAAAGACCATAGAGCAGGATGGGGAAAACACCAGTCCCTAAAATCACAGAATCATAATACATACATTGTTACAATTTGTTCCAAAGCTCTAAGTTAGGACAGGAATATATAACAGAATTCTTCAGGAGAATGTAGAATTTTTGGAAAAACAACAATGAACTTCAAATTATTCTCATAAACTGGGGCCTGGCCACGTACATCATGGCGGCCTCCCATCCACACGGGGGTCAGCATGATGACGTCA
>NW_024829740.1:0-1430 GCF_019175285.1 Sceloporus undulatus
CTTCGGTGCATGAAGGATTAAAATATTCAAAGCCAAAGATATTATGAAATGTTCCACCCCTAGCAGAACACATAGCTTCAGTAGCACAGCCTTTCCTGTAAATGGTCTTCCTCGCTGCAAAAGAAAGACAAAGAAGGCAGTTAGAAAAGAGAAAGAAAACCTCATAGTCATTCCTCACTCACACCAACGAGATTTTAAAAACTGTATCTTTCTAAAATGCATGTGCATTGACCCACGTCTCACTTTGTACAAGGAAGCCAAAGGAAGTTATTTCTAATGAACTGTGGTGAAAAGCAACTAAACCACTAGAAAAGTCAACAATATCTGAGGTGAGGACTGGACTGCACCTTCCATAAGAACCCACTGATGGCTTGACATCTTGCAGTGCTGCAAAATTTTAGGGATAATTACAGAAATGTCCTTGGAATACACATTGGGGAAAAGTTTTGTTTTAGAGCAGAATGACACTTCCAAGAAGGTTTGCAAGTGCAAAAAAACCTGCTACAAAACAAGAGACACCCTGATACTTTTGCCACTGTTGGGCCATCAACCCGAGGAAGTGCAGCAGCAAAACTGTCAGTAGCCAGTGAGAGCAGTAGAGTTGTAAACTGGGTGAGAGAAGGTCTTCAGACCTGCAAAACATGTGTTAACAACATCTGCATTTGGCTATATCCATCACAAGGCATAGTTGAATGTATATATGGATATGTCTCACTTCATTCACTGAGCATGAGCAGATGGATAGGATACCATGGGTCAAGCCTGTGGAATCCTACCCTTGGTTCTGACCCACATCTCTGGTCTGCACCCAACATTTCTGTTTCTCCAGCTTTCCTTCACAATCTTTCAAATCTTTGGTACACAGAGGAAAGGGAGCAGGAAAAAGAGGGGCTGTGTGGATGGAAAAAGACTTAGGCCCTGGGCAGATGGGCAGCGAAATGCCGCCTAGAGCAGCTCCTATTTTGCGGTGTCATATGGCTCGACACAGACCCATGATGCCGCTTCCTGCCAGTGCCATTTGGGCGCTGCGGGACACTCGCGCCATCATGGCAGCCCCTGTCTGGATGGGAAGCTGCAATAATGGTGGTGCCCGCATGTCCTATGGTTCAGGAGCGGGCAGTTGCTCTGCAATCCTGAATCCTAAAATCACCGCCAGCATGCCACATCAGGCCCGCCTTAGGTAAGTGAGGTATGGCTTATACAATATACAAATTCAGACATTTTTAATCACTAATATCACAAGCAGCTTGTGCCAGGAAGCTATATTGTTGGATAACAAATAATGGTTTTCCTTGCAGGTCTTCAAATTAAAAATTACCGTAATTTTTTTCATACGTAGCAAGGCATTTGGTCTCTTCTCCAGAACAATCTACCATTCTTTTTCGACAGGCAGAGCCATAGCAAGCAGGACATTGTTTCCCGTTGGGTTT
>NW_024829741.1:0-1430 GCF_019175285.1 Sceloporus undulatus
TAAATGGTTTTCCCTGACAGCTGGATTTGGGAGATCTGGGTTCAAATTCCACCCCACTGAGCTGTGCAGATCTCTGGAGGGTCTTTCTCTCTGCCTGTCCTACCTGCCAGGGCTGTTGTTGCTAGGGTAAAGCCATTCACGCTGAGTAACAGAGCACAAAATCATCATCATCATCCCCTGCCCTACTGGCTACACCCAAAGCCCCTTGGTCAGCCATGTGCCCACCTGGCATCTGGGAAGGATTCACTCTGAGGCTCGCAGTTGTTGCTCAGGCCTGGTTTGTTCTTGCTGTGGGCCATCTTTCTTGGGGGATTCTGGGCAATGCAATCCCAAAACATGCTCCGAGGGCCCTAGGCCTTTGGTCCAGGGAGGTTGGCACTCTTTCCCAGCCAGGTGGCAAAAAGAGGGCTCTGAATCTGGAGTACCCATGAGGTGTGTGAAGTCTCTACCCATAGAAAGTTCGTCTCCGTGGAGGAGAGGATTCGCACCAGCCTCTCAGCCACCCTCCAGAAACCAGCAAGGGTTGCCTTCCCTCCAAAGCCTCTCTCAACCTCTCCAGAAGTTCCCGGCCAAAGACAAATTGGAAGGACCCTAAGGAGGCATCTACCCCAACCCCACGCCATGGAGTGGCAGAGCCCAGGAACAGTTGGGGCAATGCCTTGGTACTGTGTCAGAGAGTAATTGAAAGCAGAGAGCCAGTGTGGCGTAGTGCTTTGAGTGATGCACTGTGACTCTGGAGACCAGGGTTCGAATTGCAGCTCAGCCATTAAAACCACTGGGATATCTTGGGCAAATCACACTCAGGGAAGGCAATGGCAAACCTCTCTGAACAAATCTTGCCAATAAAACCCCATGATCAGTTCACCGCCTTAGGGTTGCCATAAGTCAGAAATGACTTGAAAGTCCATAAGACACAGCCTCAGATACTCAAGAGGTATCGTGCCGCTGTACATTGAGGTTCTAATAGTGACCGCACCAGACTGCAGGGACTGATCTGTGCCAAGTGTGTAAGGAAAGGGAAAAGGCAGTGCCAACAAGGCAGGCCTCCAAGGCCTGGCTTGCTCTGACCTCTTGTGGAGGAAAGGGAGCATGGCAAGCGCATGAGACCCATTGCATGGCAGTGGACTGGCAGCTCATGGCTCATACAAATCCAGTGGTCCCTCCACATCCACTGGGTTTAGGGGCACAGGACCCCCATGAAATAAATTAAGAAACACTTCTTTTAACCTGAGAGAACACCTCTCTAGGAATCTCTACGTCTTGTAGCACAACTCTGTCGTCAACATCGGCCAAATGTTGACCATAGAGTTATGCTACAGGACCTACAAAGGTCTAGAGAAAGGTTCTCTCCAGGAACCTCTAGGTCCACCAGCACGACTTCTTGAAGACATTGACCAGAGTTGTGCTGGAGAACCTAGAGATTCCTAGGG
>NW_024829742.1:0-1430 GCF_019175285.1 Sceloporus undulatus
CAGCAGAAAGTTACAGGGGAAATCAGAAGTCTTCAAGCACAAAAAACTAAAACAAAGTCCCATAATGAAGACACATACCATGGAGGCAGGCAAGTAACTGTTGTCAGCTCCCTTTCAGAAAATTATTCCCTACTTTTAATTAGTTACAGTATGAAATAATGGATACCCAAATGCACTTGCAATCAGCAAAGCATCTTTCAGATTTATTCTCATGCATGAAGTTTAGCGAATGGCCTTGAGCAAACTACTAAGGTATGAGGAAAGTATGGCCCTTGGATATCGATGGACTGCAACTCCCCTCATCCATAACTAGCAAAGCCAATGGTGTGGGGTTGTGAGTATTGTACTCTGGTAAAATCCAGATGGCCACACATTCTCCATTCTGCACTTAAAGGTTAATTTAGCTTTCAAATGTACTGTATATCTAAATGGGATACTACATATTTATAGGATCCTTGGAAGCTTGTCACATCACAGGGCCAGTTAGGTCAGGATTGATACAATTGAAACAATGAAATGTCTGCTAAGACTAAGGCTTGAGCTACGTCCATGTACAGCACCCTGAACACTGGGAAGGTGGGACACACTGGCAAGGTGGGACACAAATGTGAATGATGTTTATAAATCTCCTTGTACAGAAAACTAGACCTGAGTTAATTAACATTCCCTGACAGAACATTTAGTGCAAGCACACAGTATACTGAAATGACAGATAGTGTAAGAAGATGAGACTCACTGGTCAATGAGCTACTGGGGTACAGCAGAGAACAACTACAACTCCTCTCTGTGGCTAATGATGAAACTGAATTCAAACTGAAAGGACATTCAGCTGTTGATGTGCTCAGATGTGAAAGAAAAGTCCAAAGCTGCACAATATTACAGGAACATGGAATGTGAGAAGCATGAATCAGGGGAAGCTAGACATAGTAATATAAAAAACGGAATGTATAAAATGCAGTGCTTGGGGTAAGCAAGTTTCTCATTTACAAGAAGTCCTTTTTTGGTATGTGATTAATTTCCTCCTGGACTCCAGCCCCAAATCTTTTAGTTTCTTCTTCTTCTGCCTCTGTAGGTGTAGCAGAAACTTGGATCATCATTATATTGATAGGTCTTCCCTATAGCGATAGGTCTATCACGTTTTATTGATATTATTCAGTCAGACTTTGCATTATATCCTTTGACTGGTACAATGAACAGTACTAATGAGAGTTAGCCAAAGAGTCACTGCTTACTACTGCTTTTGCTCAGTAGCTTCACCACTGGAGCTTCTCCACTGCCTTCTCCATTGGAACTATTGGTTCACTTATGCTAATACAGCTGTTGCTCCCTCAAAGCAGAGGACACATCTTAGTCTGATGTTTCCACTTTCATCACTCCACCTTTGGTGACTCTACCTGACTTTGTTCACATATGCATCCAAGAGAAGGGGG
>NW_024829743.1:0-1430 GCF_019175285.1 Sceloporus undulatus
TCTTTTATAACAAACCGCGAAATTTAAAAGTGACGTTATGATGATGTTGCTTTGATTGACAGCCCCAAAATGGTGAGTGGGAACGAAATAAGGCTAAAACCGATTTATATATACACCGTTTTATTTGAATAGGAATGAAAGCGGATCACTTAAAGTGAATCGATTGGTAAATGAGAACGAAGAAAAAAAAGCGATTCGGAACACGGGATAAGACCAGGGTTATTTTGAATCGATTTAACTGATACCGGTGTATTTTAAAGCGTTGTAAATCGCAAGTGGGATAAGTGATGTAATAGAGGCATTGATGTTGTTTCGAGGACTCAGGGATAATTTTTTAGAACTATGGAGAACAATGATCTTCTAGGAAGATCCGGAACGACTGAGAATTTTTTTAAATCTATGGTAAGAAGACTATACCCCAGATTTAGAGCTGAATGGACCAAAACTTGTCCAGACTATTTTTGCCAGATTCGGGGATTGGACCCTGCATTGTCTGGTTTCCCCAGCAAAGAAAATAAGGAAAGGCCGGTTTATTTGGCTCATGCAATCAAAACCTGTGACTTGTGTCTCTGTACTTAAGGCTCCAACACCTCAAGGTCTTGTCTCTCCAGAGGAGGAAATGTCAAGGTAAGAGCACTGCCTTGAAAAAAAAAGCTTCTGTTTTCCTCATTTAAACTGCATACTCCATGTAACTGTGATTAATGCTTAATATATCATGCTTAAAGACATACCAGGGGCTGTTCTCTGTTACATTACAAGAAGTTATCTCTATGCCTATGATGTTGAAATCTCATATCCTGGGATAGTCCTGGACTTGCTTTTTAATGTTTGCAAAAGATATAAACAACTGAAAGAAATGTATTTAGCTGAACAGCTCTAGGTTTAATGCCATTTAGAAATCTGAAAAGCTTTTGTTAAAATTACTTTCTGATTCCTCAAAGATTCACAAATACAAGCACAAGACAGCATGTTTTAAATTGTAATTATCCAGAAAAGGTGCATAAATATTGACAAACAGTACTAAAGATCAAATTCATATAGAAAAGAGTGAGGAAGAAAATAAATTACCTTTGAAACAGAACAACATGGCTGAATGTGATGCTAAAATGAAACTTTGAAAAATATTTTTGTTCAATTCACTTGGCTACCATGGACCCATGCTAGCGAGGGGATTCTGGGAGTTTTTCCAAAAGTAATTTTTCCAAACTGTGTATTGTAAGAGGCTGAAGAATAATAGGGCTTTTATGAGGATATCTACCTGAGTGATAGGATGATGTCATTTTTTTCAATTCATCCTTGAACAATCTGTTTTCTTCTTTTTTAAAAAAAAATATCATATGATAGTTCATATACAGTACTGAGATTCATAAGGACACCACATACATAATCCAGTTTGACATGACTTTAACTATGGAATTCTGAGAATGGTA
>NW_024829744.1:0-1430 GCF_019175285.1 Sceloporus undulatus
TTGTATATAGTAGAATAAAGTAGATCTTTTATATAAGACTACTGAGTTGTCTGGTGTCTTGAGTGAAGATACAAGAGCCAGCAGGATCCTGGAGAAGTTTGGAGACTTCTGAGGAAGAAGAGTGAGAAGGCTTGGAGAGTTTGTCAGGGTCTTCAGCTTATTCTCTGAAACTCTGCTGCTTTGGAGAAAAGCATTAACCACTGGCCAAAACTGGTCAGCGCTGGTGCATAACAAGGTGGTGAGTTACAGCCAGAGGTGAAGAGCTACAACTCCCTTCATCCCTGACATTATATTGTGAAGTTGAAGGCTTTCATGTCCGGCATCCATAGTTTTTTGTGGGTTTTTCGGGCTATGTGGCCATGTTCTAGTTTCTTCCTGAGGTTTCGCCAGCATCTGTGGCTGGCATCTTCAGAGAATGTTTGCCTGGAAAGGACTTGGGTATATATATTGTGACCATCACCCAGGACAACAAAGAAGCACAATCAAAACACTGGTAGACTGAGCAAAACGCATCCGCAAACCCCACTTCTTGGAAGATGAACTGAAGCACCTGGATTGGGCTCTACAGGCTAATGGTTATTCCAGCTCAGACATCAGAAGGGCTGTCAGGCCCAGGATAACCCAGAGGAGTGAAGATAAGCAGCCACCCAAAGGGAAGGTATCACAGACAGAATAGGCAAAGTGGTGAGGAAGCACAACCTGCAAATGGTTTACAAACTGATGAAGAAAATCCAGCAAATGCTTTGCTCAGCCAAGGACCAGAGAGACCCTCTCACAGCCGCAGGAGTTTACTGCATACCATGCAGCTGCAGACAAGTCTATATAGGGACCACCAAACGCAGTGTGCAAACAAGAATCAAGGAACACGAGAGACACTGCAGACTGGGCCATCCAGAAAAATCAGCAGTAGCACAACATGCCACAAACCATCCTGGGCATAAAATACTGTTTGAAAACACTGAAGTTCTGGACCATGCCAACCACTACCATGTCAGGATGCACAGGGAAACCATTGAAATCCACAAACACCTGGACAGTTTCAACAGAAAAGAGGAAACCCTTAAAGCAAACAAGGTTTGGCTACCAGTCCTGAAAGATAGCAAGATAAAGACTCAACAAATGCAAATGAGAAATCTCCCAACAGACAATGAGCACTATCAAGCAGACACTAATCCTCTTTTGCAGACCCTCCCACCCTGAGTCCTGCCATTAGCAACAAAACAATATACATGCAAATCACTCCGGCCTTTCCAGGTCACACAATATATATACCCAAGTCCTTTCCAGGCAAACATTATCTGAAGATGCCAGCCACAGATCCTGGTAAAACATCAGGAAGAAACTTTTAGAACATGGCTACATAGCCTGAAAAACCCACAAAAAACTATCAGTTATATTGTCTACACTACCTGACTGCCCCTATGGAGTTG
>NW_024829745.1:0-1027 GCF_019175285.1 Sceloporus undulatus
TAATTAATAAGGACTTTAATGACCATCCAGTCAGAAAAACCTTATTCAGTATTTGTAAAAAGATTAAAGAAAGATTTAAACTACTCATTTGACAAGCAAAGTAATGTGGAATTAAAGTCGAGCGAAGCAAGGAGAAAAATAACATGCTTTCGTTTAATTATCTCCAAATAAAACAAAGATCCGCAGAGGCAGAATGAGTTGGAAAAGTTATTATAGTTCCCAAAGAAAAAGAAAGGTTTTGTAAACAAATTTGCAGTAGCCCAAGACTTATAGGAAAACCACCTGAAAATAACTAATACATGCCATTATACACCTCTGGAACTAACAAAAACCAGAAGAAGGAAATATTTTAGGATGCTTTGAAAAGATATCAGATACTATATTGGTTTTATTTTGTATGGAATGCATGATGTTAACAAAGATTATTTTGGGAACCCCCCCCCCCCCAAGATATTGAACTTAAAAACCCCAAACAAAAGGCACTCAAAGCCTGGTGCCTTTTGACTAAATGCCAAATGCCCAGAAGGAACAGGCTTAAATACTGTTGGTCTTCCTACAGTTTCATTCTGTCCAATCAGCATGTGGCAACACAACTCTGTCTGCCAATCACAATCTGACAGCACATCCCGGCCCACCAATCAGAGTCTGCCACCACTCTATTACCTTATATGGACAGGGCATACAAGGGGGGGGGGTCAGGACTCTCTCCTCATAACTACTACCACAATGGCTTCGGCCTAGTCCACTCACAGAAGTGGAAGTTAGACTAGAATATGAGTTTGTATTCATGGACATGTCTTTTATGACATTTGTTTCTTTAAGTTATTAAATTATTAATAAAAACAATAAAACATTTTTAAAACACTCTTTAAAACCCCCTAAAAGCAGTCTAAAATGAGTCCTAGAATCCAGTTCTGGAATAGTTAAAACAGACATTTAGAAAGCAGTTCCATAATCACAAAAAGTCAACATGGGTTTCAGAAACAAGTCATGCCAGAATAATATGGTCTCCACTTTTTGGTAAAAA
>NW_024829745.1:1127-1430 GCF_019175285.1 Sceloporus undulatus
TATTAACAAAAACAATAAAAACATTTTAAAAACACTCTTTAAAACCCCCTAAAAGCAGTCTAAAATGAGTCCTAGAATCCAGTTCTGGAATAGTTAAAACAGACATTTAGAAAGCAGTTCCATAATCACAAAAAGTCAACATGGGTTTCAGAAACAAGTCATTCCAGAATAATATGGTCTCCACTTTTGGTAAAAAGCATAATAATATTGATGATGATAATAATAAGCTTTATGTCCTGACAAAAATTCAAAATGGCCTGAATAGATTAGAAAGCTGGGCCAAAGCTAACAAAATGAAATTCA
>NW_024829746.1:0-1430 GCF_019175285.1 Sceloporus undulatus
AGAGATGGAAGAGACTACAAGGGCCATCCAGTCCAACCCCATTCTGCCATGTAGGAATCAAAGCATCCCTGACAGATGGCCATCCAGCCTCTGTTTGAAGATCTCTAAGAAAGGAGACTCCACCAAAATCTCAGAGGGGAGTTTGTTCCATTGTCGAACAGACCTTACTGTCAGGAAGTTCCTTCTAATGTTGAAGTGGAATCTCTTTTACTGCAGTTTGCATCCATTGTTCCGTGTTCTAGTCTCTGGAGCAACAGAAAACAAGCTTGACATTCCTTCAAATATTTAAACAGGGCTATCATATCACCCCTTAACCTTCTCTTCTCCAGGCTAAACATCCCTAGTTACCCAAGTCGTTCTTCATAGTTTCCAAATCCTGCACCATTTTAGTCGCCCTTCTTTGAATATGCTCCAGTTTCTCCACATCCTTTTTGAACTGTGGTGCCCAAAACTGGACACAATATTCCAGGTGAGGCCTGACCAAAGCAGAATACCGTGGCACTATTACTTCCCTTGATCCTGACACTATACTTCTATTGATGTAACCTAAAATCGCATTGGCCTTGTTAGCTGCCGCATCACACTGTTGACTCATGTTCAACTTGTGGTTTACTTGGACTACTAGATCCCTTTCACACGTAGTTTCATTCAGCCAGGTGTCCTGCATCCTATATCTGTGCATTTCATCCCCCTCTTAAGGCTGATCCCCTTCCCTTTTCCCTCCCCTCTCCAACCTTCCTTCTTGCCCATCTGCACTGCTTCAGTATTTCACCTTCACCATCTCTTTCCTGCCTTTCTGTTTTTCACATTCGCTCCTTCTCTCTATCACAGACACACACCCATTTATGTGATGCATAAAAGGGACACTTTGAGGCTCATTTGTTGAGAAAGGCAGGATAATCCATATACAAATTACTCATTGGGAAAGGCAAAGCAAGGGGGCTGGGACCTGGACTTCTGATTTGGTGAGGATCAAGCATCAGGGAGCAGTATTAAGACATCTCTAAGACAGGGATGGGCTGCTGTTGGGGACTGGGGGCGTCACATTGGCCCCCTGGGGATCTCAGGGGCAACTGCACATTGTATTGCCTTAAAATAGGAATAAAGTTTTGTGCCTCAGTATCCCATTGCATCCATTTGGGGAAGTGAAGCAGAACCTCAAAAGGCTGGAAGAGGGCCATAAAAGGAAACATACTGAGAGATGTGCTACCATTTCAATGAGAAATGCATTACTGGTAATCTCCATGCTGTCTTCCTAAAAATCCTAGCATTGGTGAGATATCTGGGGGCGGAACTTAGTTTCAGAATTAAGAAGTCCTTTGGTTTCACCAAAAGGATTATTGAGAAACTGAGGCAGAAGGGTCCATTAATAAGTCTAAGCTATCTCTGAAGTGTCTAAACCTTTTCCCTCCATCGTTAACTATCTTCAC
>NW_024829747.1:0-1430 GCF_019175285.1 Sceloporus undulatus
CTGGAAAGGATCCCCCGCGTATACCAGGGGCCCACTGTATTGAAAAGCAAAGGAGGGCCAAGAGAGCCCTGGAGAGCCTTGCCTTGGGGTGGCTCTGGATCTCTGGTGCCGCAACAAACTAGAAATCCCAGGATTCCAGACGATGGAGCCAGGAGAGTTAAAGCGGTTTCGAACTAGAATATTTCTGCAGTGCAGATACAGCCTGAGCTGGATGTAAAAGGGTCGAAGCACCAAAGTCTGGTTTTTCCCCTCTTAATAATGGTTTTACTTTAAAAAACTAAGCACTTTGTTTTTCTCTCTAATCCTTAATTATTGTTGTTGTTTGTTTGTTTCATTCTTGGTCATATGAGATGGTCTGGTTTGTCAACTTCCTTCAAGCGCAAAAAGCTCTTAATAAGAAAACTGGGGAGACTTTTAAAACCTCCCAAAGGAACTACTTTTGGCCTTTTGGGGGGCAATCCTCCTCTTAGAAGCCAAAGCCCAATGTTTATGAAGAATAAGAATAAGGCTTGTATTAAAACTATCATTCCCCATTTCTGGTCCTTTTTTAAAACCCATGTTCCCCAGAAGGAGCAGAGCTTTGTAATAAGAAAACCCTCTCTGAAAAGAGACACAAAAGACACACAAAGAGACACACTTCCTTCCTTTTGGCCCAAGGAGCCTGGCCTACTTCTGACTCTGGAGCCTCAGGAGAGAAAGAGAAGCCTCTGTTCAACTGAGGCTCAGAGAAGGTTCTGGAACATTATTCCCCACAGTCACAAGCATCACAAAATGGCCACCAGAACACAAAATGTGAGTCTGTGGCAGTGGGCGGGGTCTTCCAGGTCCTCTGTCCCCATTGGCCAGCCTCAAGAAGAGGAGGAGCTTTTGCTTCTCTATTTAGCTCTGTGCGCAGAAGAGTGAGAGAGGAAAGAGAAGCAGAGTTTTAGAGGGAGAAGGAGACAGACATACAGACAGGAAGGAGAGAGAGAGGGAGTGGAGTGAAGAGGCAGCAGAGAGAGAAGGTCTGGAACCACTAGGCTTCACTGTTGAACTGAGGTCTGGCTGGGCCTGGCTTGGGTCTACTGCTGCTGCTGCTTTCCTTTGGCCACTGCCATTAAGGTGGGGAGGAAGAAGGCCCAGCAGTCCTTCTAGGCCCACTCTCTCTGAGGGGGATTTCAACACTTTTAATGGTGGCTCTCATGCTGTAGCAAAGATGATGATGATGATGATGATGATATTATCAGATGGGGGGGCGAGGATAGAGCTGCTGTCAGACCTTAATCATCATTAATGCCACCATCCCTGAGCATTCTTGTTCTGCACCACTGTAATGGCCATGGCTCAGTGCTATGGAACTCTGGGAATGTTCTTTTGGTTTGGCATTTTAGGTGTTCTTAAGGTTTGGAAAACCTGTTTGAGGCCCCTTCCGACTTTGGGGCCCTTTCATC
>NW_024829748.1:0-1430 GCF_019175285.1 Sceloporus undulatus
GCCCGCAAATGAGTTCACAGATGCTCTGCTTCCCTCCATTATCTCTCCCAGCTGCCACTCCATTGGACATCCTGCACAACCATCTTAAAATATGTGTGGTGCTTGGACAGTTAGATGTTCAAATAAGTAGTTGCAATTACTATTACAAGCCCTCCAAAGTAGTTAATTGCTGCTATAGCATGATTATTTTTTTTAAAAGAAATTTTTCAATTTTCCTAAAATAAAGAGGTAAAGGCTGCATCCAGGTTGATCCCAGTTTAACTGCCATGGCTCAATGCTATGGAATTCTGGGGATTACAGGCCCAGTACATACTGCCAAGAAGTGGTGTCTAGGCGATGATTCTAGGGTTAGGGACCGTGCACCAACCACATGGTCCCTAACCCTACTATGTCATGGCGGTGGCATAATGGTGGCCTGCTGTCCATATGGGGGCTGCCATCATGATGTAAGTAACATGCAGTGTATAGACGTCACTGCATATCGCTTACATCAGAAGTGCAGAAATGGCGCACTCATGAAGTGCATGAAGCATCCCAAGAACAACCTGTTTTTTCCGGGTTCTTTTTGGGGCAGAGGGACACTGTGCAGTTTGGCTGCTGTGGTGTCCCTCTGCAGGAAAACCAGCATCCCCAGCCTCCTTTTGGGGAGGTATGTACCAGCCATAGTTTGTTGTGGCATCAGAGTTTTTTGATAGAGGCAGCTAAATGTCTCACAAAACTACAGTTACCAGAATTTCATTGCATTGAGCCATGCCAGTTAAAGTGGTCTCAAACTGTATTATTTCTGCACTGTGGATGCCACCTTAAATAACTAAACCCAAAACCTTTTAGTTGCTTATTCTTAAAAAAAATATCTGCATACTACAAAATTTGAACTGCATCATTTTTTTCTTCTATCACTCAGCAAGAAACCTGTTCCCTATAGTGAGAAAAGTAACAAAATGTTACAATTACTTTGAAAAAACTATGAAGTCATTCCTTGTTAAATTCCAATCCTAGTGTAACTATGTTATTGGAAAAATTAAGACTTACAAGCAAATCGTTGTAAGTAGTTGTTTCTTAGTAATTCCTTCGAGGCTCTGTATGTGAGCAGCACTTCAAAATAATATGTAAATAGAAATTATCATGGCAAGAGGAGTGCGCAGTGATTGTTCTTGACTTTTTTATGGGAGCACATGGCAGCAGTACCAAGGCCCAATAAAGGATGCCTTGGCATTCACAGTGCTAATTTAGATTTGCAGGAATGGTCTTGGAAGGCAACAGCAATGCCAAGTAGCATCCATGCCCTTGGATGAGAATGCATAATTATACCAATACTGCTCATGCTTTTGCTTCATTATGTGCAGTCTTCTCCAGATGAGAGGGAGGTAAAAAGCATTTATTCTTTCTTAGGGATAAAAATAAAAAAGAAAAGAAAAGAAAAGAAAAGA
>NW_024829749.1:0-1430 GCF_019175285.1 Sceloporus undulatus
AGGTAAGTGTTTAAAGTTGCTGAGCATTTCTTTTTTAAACTAGTGAAAATATTAAAAAGATCTGTCTCTTCCTCCCTGGAATTAAAACACAGCTGCAGCAGTCATGGCTACCCATCCATGGTCTTCATCATCAAGCCCCATTGCACTGTGTGAGGTTTCAGGAACTAATTTAAACTTAGGGGTGAAGCAGATGGATGGCAAGGAGTGGCCTCTGGCTGCTCCAGACACAATTGGCCCAGGACAATGGTGACCACATGGCCTGCTCTCAAAGTGGGCCACCTCTGTCATCCCAAATGGGCCACCAGCAGGAGCGTTTTTTTGCCGTTCCTTTTTCCAGTGGCTTTGGACTGCCTTTGGTATCCTCAGAGTAGCTTCCGGCCACTATGGGAGCATGTGTTATCTGAATGCCACAGCCCTGAAACGGCCAGAAGCCTCTTCTTTTGGTCCATCTTTTTTGGGCCTTTTACCAAAATCTATAGATCACTGAAAGTCTTCCTATGCCTGAGTACGAACCCAAAGCATTCTGCTGACAAGTCACAAATTGTTACTCTTCATCACAAAATCAGGATGAAGAGTTCATCAATCAATATATATTAGTACCTGGGTCAGAAAACTTCATAAGGACCTCTCTTGGGAGGGGGAAAATCGAATATAATGAGAATTATTTTACTTGTTTGCTATGTGCAAAATTTGCCTCCTGAGATGGTTGCCTTGCACTGCCTCAGCTTAGATGTACTGTCCACTGAATTTTTCTCTTCACATTCTAGTCTGCATACATGTAATGCCATGTTCATTTAGCAGTCTTGTGTGGGACATTTTCTTTCACCTTCATATAGACACTGTCTTCCTTTTTACCCAACTAGGTGAGGTTACTATTGTTTGTGTTGCCCTGTGGATGGCAAATTACATTTGTGCCTGAAACTGAGCTCAGCTATAATCCCGCTGCCATCTCCACCACTTGAATTGGACCAATACTTTGAAAGGGTCTCACTGCATTCTTGGGAGATCAGATCCTTCCTTTACTTATTCTATTTCTGTACCCCTGGAGCTATCTGATGTAGGTTCCTGCAATCTCACACATGTGAGAAGTTTCCTTTTGGGCTGTTTGCTTTTTTTGCAAAGGTTAAGAGAGAGCATCTTTTGCTAAAATTAGAAGAATTCAGGGGATAGGGTCTACAGTGGTGCCTCGGATACGAAATGATCGGGTTACGAAATTTCCGGGATACGAAAAAGTTGGATTGGCAAAAACTGTTTCGGGTTACGAAATATTTTTCGGGTTACGAAATTCTTTTCGGCGCGAAATTCAAATGCTGCAAAGTGCAGCTATAGGCTCCAGTGCTAACGGAAAAAGTATTTCGGGTTACGAAATTTTCGGGTTACGATAGGAATGGCGGAACGAATTAATTTCGTAACCCGAGGCACCACTGTAT
>NW_024829750.1:0-1430 GCF_019175285.1 Sceloporus undulatus
CCATGTATCTATCTATCTACCCATCTATCTATCTGACAAAACCACCCTGAGTGCCTGACTACTTATCCATCTATCTATCCCTCTATTTTACCATCTATCTATCCATCTATTTTACCATCTATCTATCCATCTATCTATCTGTCAGAAAACACCCTGAATACCTAACTGAAGGTGGATTCTGACACATGATGGAAATGGCCAAACTCTCAAGAGGAATTAAAAACAAACCGTGAAATTTATATAAAGGAGACTGGTGTAATATAATTGAATATCTCCAGAAGCATGGAGGGAAAATGTTACTTTAGAGACAGGACTAATTTAAGTTGAAGTGTTTTAATTTATTCAAAGAAATATAACAGCTGTAAAACAGAAGTATGTTGGGAGGTTAAAAGCCCAATGATATTTAGTTCAATCTAATGAGAGCGATTTTGTATCAATTGTTTTACAATTTAAATGAGGACTGAAAGAGAAAATAAATGATTTGTAAGAATAACTATAAGCAGAACAATATATATTTGCTTTTTAACTTATTAACAGATAATTAAAAAACAAATGAGATAGAATAAAAGTTAGTCTGGTAGTTTGGAAGCAGCGGATGGTAAATGCGAGAAATAGGTTTATCTTTAACACTCAGTGCTATGGAATCCTGGGATTCTACCTTTGGACACTTAGCCTTCTCTGCCAGAGAACTCTGGTGCCACAACGAACTACAAATCCCAGGATTCCACAGGATGGAGCCAGGAGAGTTAAAGCGGTTTCAAACTGGATTATTTCTGCAGTGCAAATACTGTACAGACTGAGTCGGTTGTAAAAGGATAGAAGCATCTAAGTCTTGTTTTTAACTTCCTAATAATGTGTTTCCTTTAAAAGAAATAAGCAGTCTGCTTTTCTGTCTAATCCTTATTCTTCTTTTTGTTTGTTTGTACAGTATGTATTATTCTTGGTAATATGAGCTCTTCTGGTCTGTCTCCTTCCTTCTTGCCTGAAAATCTATTAATAAGGAAACTGGGGAGGCTTTTAAAACCTCCCAAAGGAACCACTTTTGGCCTTTTTTTGGGGACAAGCCTCCTCTTAGAAGCCAAAGCCCAATGTTTGTGAAGAATAATAAGGCTTTTTGGCCCAAGGAGCCTGGCCTCCTTCTGACTCTGGAGCCTCAGGAGAGAAAGAGGAGCCTCTGTTCAACTGAGGCCTCAGAGAAGGTTCTGGAACATTATTCCCAACAGTCACAAGGAGTACAAAATGGCCACCGGAACACAAAATGGCTGCCTCTGCCTCAGCGCTTGGCAGTTGGCAGATTGAGGCCTTCAGAGAACCTATAATGGAGGACGAAAGGGCCCCAAAGTCAGAAGTGTCTTCAAACAGGATTTCCAAACCTTAACAACACCTAAAATGCCAAACCAAAAGAACATTCCCAGAGTTCCATAGCACTT
>NW_024829751.1:0-1430 GCF_019175285.1 Sceloporus undulatus
TCTTTATTTATGCTACTTCTGCTACAAGGTTTTTGGTTTGAAAGCACTTGCCTTTACAGGAACATTCAATAGACCTTTGCATTATTTGGACCATTCTCATTCTTCAATGCATATCTAGAATCTGTGAGGGATAGCATTAATTATGGAAGTATCTCTGTCTCTATTGGTGGAGGGCTATTTACACCAAGAAACCCATGGATCCTCAAGGGATCTCCAGTTTATTTTATTTATATACATCCATCCTTTCTCCCAATATAGGGACTCAGGGTGGCTAACAATACATTTAATACAGTACAAATTCAAAACAATGCAAAGGGATCAACATTGTATTTGGGGGGGAAATTAAACCTGTTATATAGTTGCACCTTGAAATTAGTAAATTGTATCAAAAACCATATACAAACCTTGATCTCTGAATTGCATAGCAGTTCAAATCTTATCTCTCATTTTGCTTAGGATCCAGCCCTTGAGGCATCAGCATTTCCAGAAATGAGAGAAAGTGGAAGTGCGAAATACTTTTTGTTTGGAAGAAGTGTCTATCCAGATTCTGACCTGTAAGACTATTAGAGCCTCTTTGATGCTGTTTTTGATTCAGAGCATATGATTTTAAGGCATCTTGCACTTCTGTCTCCATCCAATAAACCTTTGAAATCTCTGAAACATTCTGTTTTCCTGGCTGCCCATCCCAAGAGTATGAAACATGGCCCTAGTTATGATGAATCAGTCTTTTTCTTAATGGAGATACAGAGCGAGTGCCCCAAGATCCCCACTCCTGGCGTAAGACCTGGCCCAGTTCATTGCTGATATTTGACGTACTTGATGTTAGAGTCAGACTGGGAGGTTTTGGGAGTCCCTGTTCCTCCAAAAGTAACTTTCCCAAGAGCACTGTAGGTCTCCCTTCCAAAGACCAGCACTGGATGGAGAAGGAGGCCTTGGGAAGCAGAGGAGAGCTTGTCTTGACCCCCAAGGACTCTCCCTTGAAGGTGTCCATCTCTCTAGGAAACGGTGGAGCCTGAGAGAGAGACTGAGGACTAGGGCATGCTGGGAAAAGCTTCAGGGGGAGCTTATGGGAGCAAATGTGGGACTTTGCTTTCTCCTCCCGGTTACTTTCATGCTCTCTTTTGACAGGCTTGAAGACAACACAAGATAAGTTCAATGGTGGAAAAGATTGCAAAAGCCATCTTCCCTATACGTTCCATGCTCACCTCCATGGTACCATAGGAGCAAGCAAATTTCCATTGAGGGCAGCACAGTCAAAAAACAAAATCTAAAATGGGGAGTGGTCTTTGAGATCCTGATGGTCCTCTGAGAGGAAAATGCCAGCCCCTGAAACCAATCATGGCCAGCTTTTGGGAAAGGGCCCTCAAGGTTTAGTCCAAATGGCTCTCAGCCCTTTGCAGACTGGAGGCTCAGAGGGGATTCTGGGGGGG
>NW_024829752.1:0-994 GCF_019175285.1 Sceloporus undulatus
AACCTTGAACATGGGGTGCAGGAAGTAGGGTTGCCATGTCCCACCCCACCCCCCCACCCCGGTGGGACAATCCTGCTTTTTTTACCAGGCGGTGGTGCCCTGTCCCGGTTTCTTCCTGGACCCGGGATTGCCCCGGGTCTGCTGCCTCCGCTGGCTCCTGCGGCCTTTGCGCTGGGTTTGGATGCAGCACGCCACCTGTTGTCCTGCGCACATTTGCAGGGCCACACACAGGGCTAAATAGGAGGAGTTTCTCCTCCTGGGGCTGGCTGGCCAATGGCTGCTGGCAGGGGGCGGGCTGTTAGAGCTCCAGTCTGCCCCCATTGGCCAGCCAGCCAGCCTCAAGAGGAGGAGCTCCTCCTCTGGTCCTCACGTTGGCCGGCCGAGGGCCGGCAAGGGTGCAGGGGCCAGCGGAGGAGGAGGAGGAAGAGAGAGCAGGAGGAGGAGGGAGGAGAAGGAGGAGGAGGAGGAGGAGGAGGAGGAGGAGGAGGAGGAGGAGGAAGAAGAAGAGAAGCAGGAGGAAGAGGAGATAGCAGGAGGAGGAAGGAGGAGGAATAGGGAGGAAGGAGGAAGAAGAAGAGTAGCAGGAGAAGGAAGAAGAAGAGTAGCAGGAGGAGGAGGAGGAAGAGGGACGAAGAGTAGCAGGAGGGAGCATGCTTGTTTTCTGCTCCTCCAGAGAACAGGACCAATGGATGCAAGCTGCAGGAAAAGAGATCCCACCTCAACATTAGGAGGAACTTCCTGACAGTAAGGGCTGTTTGACAGTGGAACACACTCCCTCAGAGTGTGGTGGAGTCTCCTTCTTTGGAGGTCTTTAAGCAGAGGCTGGATGGCCATCTGTCAAGGATGCTTTGATTGAGAGTTCCTGCATGGCAAGGGGTTGGACTTGATGGCCCTTGTGGTCTCTTCTCTACGATTCTATGAAACTCTCCAATATGGCAAAAGAAAGTAAATGCTAGAGAATGACTATGCTGGAGGACAATACTGTCAAGGGAAA
>NW_024829752.1:1094-1430 GCF_019175285.1 Sceloporus undulatus
CCATCTGTCAAGGATGCTTTGATTGAGAGTTCCTGCATGGCAAGGGGGTTGGACTTGATGGCCCTTGTGGTCTCTTCTCTATGATTCTATGATTCTGTGAAACTCTCCAATATGGCAAAAGAAAGTAAATGCTAGAGAATGACTATGCTGGAGGACAATACTGTCAAGGGAAATATTAGAGCCAGAATATGACAGCACTATGTTCCAAGAATTTGGATATCTTATAACTCAGAAGTTACTATTATTTTAATGTACATTGCATGTACATTATAACACATAGGGCTGATGCCCCCCCCCCCCTGAATGCCACATTTTGGCTGTGGCAACCACATGCCA
>NW_024829753.1:0-1430 GCF_019175285.1 Sceloporus undulatus
TAATCATCATTAATGCCACCATCGCTGGGCCTTCTTGTTCTGCACCACTGTAATGGCCATGGCTCAGTGGTATGGAACTCTGGGAATGCTATTTTGGTTTGGCATTTTAGGTGTTCTTAAGGTTTGGAAAACCTGTTTGAGGACCCTTCTGACTTTGGGGCACTTTCATGCTCCATTTTGGGTTCCCTGAAGGCCTCAAACTGCCATCTGCCAAGTGCTGAGGCAGAGTCAGCCATTTTGTGCTGCTTGTGACTGTGGGGAATAATGTTCCAGAACCTTCTCTGAGCCTCAGTTGAACAGAGGCTTCTCTTTCTCTCCTGAGGCTCCAGAGTCAGAAGGAGGCCAGGCTCCTTGGGCCAAAAGGAAGGAAGTGTGCCTCTTTGTGTGTCTTTTGTGTCTCTTTTCTGAGAGGGTTTCCTTATTACACAGCTCTGCTCCTTCTGGGGAACATGGGTTTTAAAAGGGACCATAAATGGGGAGGATACTTTTAATACAAGCCTTATTATTATTCTTCACAAACATGGGCCTTTGGCTTCTAAGAGGAGGCTTGTCCCCCAAAAGAGGTCAAAAGTAGCTCCTTTGGGAGGTTTTAAAAGTCTCCTCAGATTTCTTATTAAGAGATTTTCACTCAAGAAGGAAGCCATCTCAAATGACCAAATAAAAATAGAAAGAAACAATAACAACAAAAATAAGGATTACAGACTTTTATATATAGGTTTATTAATGCTTAAGCCAAAGGATTACAGACTAAAACAAACTACTTATTTTTTAAAAGGAAAACCATTATTTGGAGGGTAAAAACAAGACTTGGGTGCTTCTATCCTTTTACAACTGATTTAGGCTGTATCTGCTCTAGAGAAATAATCTAGTTCGAAACCACTTTAACTCTCCTGGTTCCATCCTGTGGATTCCTGGGATTTGTAGTTCTTTGCGGCAGAGAAGGCTAAGTATCCCAAAGGTAAAAGCCCAGGATTCCATAGCACTGAGCAGTTAAAGCGGTCAAACTGCCTTATTTCTACAGTGCCGATGCAGCCTTCTTTGGAAAGGGGATGGTGCTGGGGGTAAGCACTGGGCACCTCTGGAGGTTTCAGCAGATGATTTATTGATGATGCAGTCAGTTTACATCTAGCTACAGGGACATAGCCAGGGCCCTCTCCAATTCTCCATCCCCTCATCCTTCATCACTCTAACAGGGCATGGAGTATCTGTTGTGTAGGAGAGCTGCAGTGAATCTATGCTAGGTCCAGGGGCTTTGTTTGGAGCAGAGGGAGGAAGGGGATGCCCACCTCTGCATCGGCCCAAAGGAGGCATATGTCACCTGCGTATGTCACCAGGAGGATGCTGTTCTCTGTGTCTTTGAGTGCTGCAGGGTTTCTTGCCAAGCCTAACCCTGGTCCCTTTTCTCAGGAACTTCATCTCTGCTTCCTTCT
>NW_024829754.1:0-1430 GCF_019175285.1 Sceloporus undulatus
GTACCTGGGTGGCTCTGGCATTCACTATTTACCACAACCAGAATGTGCCATGATTAAGGTATGTCTGTGACATTCTGGAAACTTCAAAGTGGCAGCTAAGATACCAATTATTGAGTTACAGCTTTTGCCACATATAGCATAACTGAAAATGCCAACACACCAAAAAATCCATTCAGAAAAAAGGAAGGAAAGTTTTGTTACTGCTAGTCAGGATTGTAGATGGAGCAAATGAGGGCCAAATAAGAATTCTGTTCCCAACTCCAAATAAAAATTTCCTTCAGTCTCCAAACTGCTAGTCAGGCCCAGTACACAAAGGCAAGAAGGGATGGTGAAGTGCCCTGGATCATTGCCATGGCAAATGCATGGCCGCGACAACGATCTGCCCAAAAAGGAGCAGCCAAATGCCATTGGCACCCTGGTGCATGTTGATGACATGAGTGCAGCGCCGCGATGTACAGATGCTGTGCCGTGCTTGTGTCACCATGGCACCTCCAGCGTGTATGGGAGGCCACCATGATGGCAGTGTCTGTACAGACTAGGATTCGGAAGCGGCGGTCGCTGTGTGCTCCTGAACCCTAGAATCCCCAACAGGATGCCGCTTTCCACCCATTTGTATTGGGCCTCAGACACTGAAAATCATTAATACCTGAAAGGCTTGCATTTGCTGTGTTTGCTTTCCTTTGGTAACTTTACCTACCCCTTTTCCTCGGTTGTTTAAATTGTACTTCTACATTCTCAACTTGAAAGTTTAAATTACTGCAATGCTAGAAATTTGGGGACTGAAGTGGAGGCAGAATTATTTGGGATTGCAGTACCCTCATCTCCCCTCAGTCTTATTGCTACATCACTGCTGATAATACTCTTGGTAACTGTCAAAGAATCTTTCTTCCCCTTGGAGAAGTTATGTAAAATAGTTCTCTGTATCCTGCAGTCCACACACTGGAACGAGTCCCATCTCCCCTCCCTCCATGCACAGGGCCATGCAGAATTTTGAGAAGCCATTTTCTCATAGCTCTAATTCTACCACTCTTCCAGCTCTAAATATATCATACGGCTAAGAACATTTGACTGAAAAGTCTCTTAGGCATTGGTGTTTTTACTGTGTGACTTGAAGTCATTTTTTACTTAAGGCAAACTTATCACTGGGTTTTCTTGGGAGATTTGTTCAGACAGAGTTCCCCCTTGCCTTCTTCTGAGACTGAAAGGGTGTGACTTGCCAAAGGTCACCCACTGGTTTTCCATGGTCAAGCAAGGTTTAGAACAGTCCATTGTAGTCCATTGCTGACACTACATTAACTGCCATAGCTCAATGCTATGGAATTCTGGGAACTGAAGTTTTGTGAGACATTTAGCCTTCTCTGTCAGAGAGCTCTGGGGCCACAATAAACTACAATTTCCAGAATTCCATGGCATTGAGCCATGGCAGCTAG
>NW_024829755.1:0-1430 GCF_019175285.1 Sceloporus undulatus
GAGGTGGCATTCAGAGCCCTCTCTGTGGGCATATGTGCCATCACCCCAGCACAGAGTTTGCCAGCGTTTGTTATTAGAAAGCCAGAGGGACGTGGCACTTTTCAATAAATAAGGAGGTTTTGGGTTGCAGTTTGGGCACTCGGCCTCTAAAAGGTTCACCATCACTGACCTAGTGAGTCCTAGAGAGGTGCTCTCTCAGATAAAACATAGTGTTTTCTTTTAATTTGCGTGTTTTCCTGTGCCGCTAACCCCAGTGAATGTGGAGGGCCAACTGTACATCTATCTATCTGGACAGATATCTAGACAAGCATGCATGCACACATACACATACACACATATCCGCTTGTCTGGATGAAGCTGCATCACTTTCCAGATGAACCTCATCCTCCCACCCCTGTCAGCTATTTTAGTTTCATGTCTCATGTCTGAAATTGGGGTGCAGGGGCCAAGGAGAGACATTAATTTGCTTCCCCAAAGAAAACGACATCTTAAAACATTGCCACCCTACGAGCGAGAATTAACATTTTTTTTAAAAAAAGAAATTGTTAAGCTGCAATAATGTTTAAAATTCTGGATGTTTCTAGTAGTACAGATAAAATGTTGTTATAAATATGGATTATGTTAAAAGGTGCAACCGCTCATGCCGCATACACTTAGGAACTACTTAAGACAAAAACGTTGTAATTATAATAATAACAACATATATTTAAACAGATCTCGCGGACGGAAAATATGTTCGCTTGTAGAATAAATACTGACGTTTTGAACGGGTGGCTTCCCCTCCCAAGTCAGAAAATAATTTTCTCCTGGTCTTTGTCTCTATTTTAGGAAGTGATTTATACAGGGCACCTTCAGCCTGGTGGCCACTGGATCTGGTTAGTGGCCATGATTGAAAATCACACCTTACCCAGTCCTTCTCCTAATCTAAATGCTTCTGGAGTCTCAACCTTGCCTTCCACAACAGAGTTTAAAGCAGCAGTGAGCAACTGGAAGGCCACTGGGTCAAATCAGCCCCCCGCAGACCCTCATCACCATCAGCGCAAGAGAGAAAATCAATTCTTTTTGCCCCAAATGTCTCCAAAAACCCTCATTTTCACTATGTTTTCAGGCCTCTTTGCGTCCTGGAGAAGTATTTTTAAAAACGGAAAGTGACCCGCAATAATTTCCCGTTCACTTTTTGTTTAAAAAATGTCCTCTAGCAGGTCTTGGCCCGGAGAAAAGATGGAGAAAATCCGCCTAGAAAGCATTTGGCACATTTCTTTGAGACCTGGGGGGCTTGAGCTGCTGGCATCTGAGCTTCAAGGAACTTTTTAAGAGCAGCGGGTGAAAGAGGTTTGTTGGTCCGCCAAGAGATTCAATCTAGAGCATTTTACTGGGGGGAAGCCGAGTAACTGCGATAAGATACATCCATCTTGGCTTTAAAACAAACA
>NW_024829756.1:0-1430 GCF_019175285.1 Sceloporus undulatus
AGCCATGGAGATTAATGCTTTTTGCCTCTAAATGGTCCTCAGCCCTTGCCTGAGCAAGTTTCCTGGCTGCAGAGGCTTTGTGGGAAAAGGCATCACTTGGCCCTGCAGTGGTTCAAAGGTAGTCCAACAGTGGCAAAACGTCCCCCACCTCCGTTCTGAGAACCCCTGGGGCCCAATATGCCCTCTCTCCAAACCCCAACAGTAATCCATCACAGTCTTGGAGATGTCTTAAAGCTGTTTTAAGGTGGACCCTGGCACTTGACCCGCACTAATATCAAAAACCAGGAACCAGACCCCTTGTTCTGCCTTTCCTAATGCATTAGTTGTATATTGATGGCTCTGCCTTTCTCAAGAAATGAGCCTCAAAGTGTCCCTTTATGCATCACACTCTGGATGTGTGTCTGTGATAGAGCGATGGAAGCAATGTGAAAAACAGAAAGGCAGGAAAGAGATGCTGAAGGTGAAATGGTAAAGCAGTGCAGATGGGCAAGAGGGAAGGTTGGAGATCGGAGGGAGAAAGGGAAGGGGATCAGGCCTCTGGGAGCCAGGAGGAGAAGGCAGGAGCAAAGCCAGGATCTCCTAGCTCTGTGTGGAGAAGAAGGGACCTCTGGGAAGGGCTTGGAGAGAGGCCTTGGGGATTGGGAGGCAGCCACCAACCGGACAGATAATAATAATAGGTTTTATTTGTATTTACCTGTAAAATAGCCACAAAACAACAATAGCATCCAATTTACACACAGTAAAAAAACAAGTTGCTTAAAACTCAGTTCGAGACAAATAAAAACATCTTATAAAATGCACAATTGCAATCAGAAGTGGGATTTTTCCTTAAGTTCTTTACAAGAAGTCAGGTTTGTAAGTCTCCCAGAAGGAATCCGTCTTAAGTGCTTTCTTGAAAGCATCCAAGGTGGTGATAAGACGGATCTCCTCCGGCAAGTTGTTCCATAACTTGGGGGCCATGGCTGTGTACGCTCTGTGGGAAGTTGTTCTTAGCCTGACCTTTGGGTAATCTAATAGATTCTTCCCAGATGTTCTGAGATTGTGGGGCGGATTGTGGAGGGAAAGGCATTCCCTCAAGTAGCTCAGGCCCAAGCCATGTAGGGCTTTAAAGGTAATAACCAACACTTTGTATTGCGCCCAGAAGCTAATTGGCAGCCATTATAGAGATACTGGTGTTATATGGTCTGACCTAGATGTTCCAGTGACCAATTTGGTGCCACATTTTGAACTAACTGAAGCTTCCGAACCTGGTACAAAGGTAGCCCCATGTAGAGCACTGAATTTAAGAACTGAACTTTAAACCAGGCCCTTATTTTCATACATATTAAGGGTTCCATTTAGCAATTATGAGCAATGTCTATGAAGAGAGGAAAGGATAACACAAAAATTCCTTTTTCTCTCATGTTTCTTTTCCAACCTGAGCTTGTTTA
>NW_024829757.1:0-1430 GCF_019175285.1 Sceloporus undulatus
CTACTCATCTACCTGAACTATCCAATGCTTATTTTCATCTGCCAGCAATTAGTAAGTATGAAGTTAAGAAGAAATGGTAAGAAAGAAAATGAAAAAGAAAGGCACGGCACAGACCGCCCAAAAAGGGTGGCCTGCCGGCGCCTGTTTTTCCATTGGAGGGAAGCCTCAGGCACCAAACCGCGAGACTTCCCATCAGCGGAAAAAGAACCTGCCGCCACTGTTATGTCCTCGTCATGTGCGAGGGTTGTGGGGCGTGTGGGCGCTCCGCCCTCAGCCAACCCCTAGCACATGAGGAGGGCACCTAAAAGGCCCATATGTACCGGGCCAAAGTATTGATAAAATAAAAGCATTTTTAAACTGTAAGACTTGTTTTCCTTTTAACATTTCTAGGCCTGTGAGTATGTTTGTGTGTGTATGTGTGTGTGAGAGAGAGATTGAGAGAGAGAGAAACAGACAGATAGACTTTGGAACAGGGCTGGAAAAGGAGGCACAATGGGGAAGCAGTGAGCCACCCAAAGCACAGCCACTGGCCAGCCAAAATTGGCATAAAAGCACAACTGAATTTTCGCATAACAAATCGTAGCCAAAAAGTAGTGGGAAAGGAGTTCATTAATGGATTTGTTTGTTTGTTTCAAAATGATCTCCCACGGGAGAACAACAGAAGAGAAATGGTGTCATGCAATAAGGCAGAGTCAATAGAGGGACTAATTAATCACTATGATGCTGTAACACCATGGTGCAACAGTCATAGCAACACATGATGGACTGCATTGGACTCCATCAGCAGTGGGTTGAACAGAGAAAATGGCCTCCTGGTACACTATACACATGACAACACTAGCTAACCCCCCATCCCCAGCCTCATGGTGGCTGACTTGGCCAGTTCATCACATTTTCCTTTTGGTTCTCACACTACATCCCAATACTCATTCATATGGTTATCTGCTAATCTTGGCTTCAGGCAACATCATTGCCTTGTCTCCCACTGATCATCATTACAACTGAACTTGTCACCTCATCCCCATACCCACAAAGTTTTGCATTCCTATGGACATTCTCTCACAGACTGCTATATAGGTCTCTCCCTGGGCTTTCCACCCCACCACATGCATCTGAAGGACTAGGCTCAAGTCTAAGTGATTCTAGTCTGCATCGGGATGCAGTGGCTTAGTGGTTAAGACACCAATTTTGAAGATTGTAAGATTGAAAGGTTGACAGTTCGAGGCCTGAATGATGGATGATGGGGTAAGCTTCCATCACTAGTCGCAGCTTTTGCCAACCTAGCAGTTCGAAAGCATGCATTTGAAAGTAAATAGATACCATTTTGGTGGGAAGGCAATAGTGCTCTGTGCAGTCATGTTGGCCACATGATCACCAGAGCAATCCTCGGACAATGCTGGCTCTTCAGTTTAGTAACAGAGATGAGCACC
>NW_024829758.1:0-1430 GCF_019175285.1 Sceloporus undulatus
TATTTTCTGATTATTATAAATAAAAATAAAAATGCTAAAAACACTCACATATATTTGAATACATGCTTCTTGGTCATGCTCAAAGTGTAAGACAAGGAAAAATGTAGAACATGATTAAAGAACAGCTAAAACCAATATAAATGTAAATCCCTGCTTCTTGGAGGGCATGCAAAGAAAAATGGAGGATGAGATAAAAATTGAAGCTAAAATAATATAAATATAAATGCATGCTTCCTGGTCCTGCTCAAAAAGGAGGACATGCATGGAAAAATGAGGACATGACTAAATAATAGCTAAACATACTCATTAGAAATATAACTGCATGCTTCTTGGTCCTGCTCAAAACGGAAGGCATGCAAGGAAAAATGTAGGGCATGACTAAATAATAACTGAAACAATATAAATGCAAATCCCTGCTTCTTGGTCATGTTCAAAACGGAGGACGTGATAAAAATAAAAGCTAAAGGCAACGTAAATATAAATGCATGCTTCTTGGTCCTGCTCAAAATGGAGGACATGCATGGAAAGCGCAGGGCATGCCCAAAACAAGAGCTAAAAGGCAACACTGAAAACATCAAATGCTGCTGCTGCTGCTGCTGCTGCTGGGTCAGGCTCCAAAGGGAGGCCCTTTTGGGACCCTGGCTGGGCAGAAGGCTGCAATGGAGGGGGCTCCTGCTGGAATAGAGCCACAGAACTGTTACTTTTCCCAGTCACTGCTGGAAGTGTGACTGGGCCAAACTGGGATTTTTGGTGACTGTGCTTCATTCTGTTCTTTTTCCATTCTGCTAGTTTTGAGTTTTGCAGCCTTAGCTGTTGCATTTTCATAATTAATCCAACAGTTATTAATGTTATAGCTACATAAATAAGTGATGTCTTAAAATGGACAAAACACAGACATTTAGGAGTCCTATCTGGAGTTTTTTCCCTCCAAAAGTGACAGTATTGAAGAATGCAATTTATGTAAAAACAAGCTATTTTCCAAGACATCTGCTTCCAGCCTCAAGAAACACATGAAGAGCAAACCTCCAGTTGTTTCTTGTGGGCCTTTTGGGCTTTGTGGCCATGTTCTAGTAGAGTTTTTCCTGACGTTTCGCCAGCATCTTCAGAGAGATCCAGTTGTTTGTATTGATGATGCCTCTTCAAAAGCTATTCTGAATTCTCCCGATATTGAGGTAAGAAGAGTTGATTCATGCATTGGGTTATTACCAAGAGCGTAGCCAGCGAGGTCCAACGGGTCCAGGCTCCCCCAAATGGGTCAATTATTTGTATATTGTTTAAATAACATAAATGTAGGTTTTTAATATTACACAAATTAATTAACAAATACAAATACAGTAAGTTTACAGTAATTGTATAGAAAAAGGGAATGGGCAACATTTACGATTTGATGACTTTGACACCCCAAAACTAGCTATAAATGTGTATTATTG
>NW_024829759.1:0-1430 GCF_019175285.1 Sceloporus undulatus
GCTTCCTTTTTCAGGGATCCTTTGGTGAAAGGGTTCCTTAAGGGATGTGCCAACCTGTATCCTCCTGTGTCGGTACCAGCGCCGGCTTGGAGCCTGGAGGCAGTGCTTTCTGCTCTTCAATCGAAGCCCTTTGAACCGATGGCCACAGCGGACTTGAGACTATTGACTTGGAAAACCGCTTTCCTTGTGGCCATCACCTCTGCCCGCCATGCGGGCGAACTCTGTGCCTTACGGAGGGACCAGCCATTCCTGATGTTCCACAAGGACAAGGTGGTCCTCCGTACGGACATTACCTTCCTCCCTAAGGTTGTGTCTGCTTTCCACATGTGCCAGGACATTGTGTTGCCCACTCTCGCATCCAACCCGACGTCGGATGAGGAGCGACGCCTACACTCTCTTGATGTCAGGAGAGCGCTGGCCTTTTACCTGGACAGAACCGCTGCCTCCAGTCGGTCCGAGAGACTTTTCCAATGCTACTCGGAACCGAAGAAGGGGTTGCCTGTGTCTGCGCAGGGGTTGTCCAAATGGGTGGCTGGTACCATCCACCTCTGCTATGAACTGTTGGGCAAACCTCTCCCTGGCAGGGTTCGGTCCCGTTCTACAAGGGCAATGTCAGCATCCTCTGCATTCCTGTCGGGGATTCCCCTGGAGGATGTCTGCAAGGATGCTGTCTGGTCCCAACCTCTGACTTTTATTAAGCATTATAGGTTGGACACCAGGGCCATCCGAGACGCAGCTTTCGGGAGGGCTGTGTTGGTTTCAGGGTTGCATTGATTGCACTACTGATGGTTGTGTTTCAGCACTTATGTACATAACGCCACTGTTTTTACATTCTGTTGAATGTTGGTATGCACAATTTCAATGGGCTGGTCTGGCATGACCTTTTGCCCCCTTCTCAGGCTTTGCAATGTTATTGCTGTCTTTATTTGTGCATGATTAAGAGACTGACTCTTTTTATGGTTCAAGGTGTTTATTGTTGCAATAAATATACCTTTGGTTTACCATAGCTTGGTTTCAGGACACTCCCTCCGCCGCATACCTTAGCTTGTCAGTCTAACCCATTTGTATGATTCACAGAGACCACAAAGAAGAAGGACAGGTTGCTTACCTGTAACAGTATTTCTTCGAGTGGTCATCTGCGAATACATACAAATCCCACCCGTCCATCCCCTCAGTGTCCTGCTCTTATTGCCTCTTTCCATCGCCTGCTTGGCGGAAAATTGCGGAACTGGGGAAAAGAGCGGGAAGGCAGGGGCCTTATAACGGGTGGGCGGCGTTACCGCCAAAAAGTTTCTATATGTTGCAAAGTAAACTTTGCCCAGTGATTCCAGAAGGTTTCGAGCAGCACTGCGCAGGCGCAGTGAAACCCATTTGTATGTATTCGCAGATGACCACTCGAAGAAATACTGTTACAGGTAAGCAACCTGTCC
>NW_024829760.1:0-1430 GCF_019175285.1 Sceloporus undulatus
GATTTGCAGTCCTTGTTGAGTTCTTGGATGCAAGGAGCTGGCCCTCACTGCCGAGCTCAACTTGCATCACTTAGGCCTGCCTCAGCGCAGGCACACAACTGGTTCCCACAACAACATGCCAAGATGGAGAACAAAGAACACATGGGTCCTACAGGGTATTTAAAGCCATCTCCTGGAACCTTCTTGAAAGACCTGGTCTAGCTCTGTTGATTGGTCAGATTTACGTCAGCTATTATGTCACAGCCCATTAGCATGTGATGTAAGACCTCATTAGCATGTACCTCCCCCCAGATTAACCCTTTGTGGTTTGGGAGAAGTCCTCAAATGACTGGAGGCCACAGTCATTACAAAAGCACAGCAAAAAAAAAGTTAATTTATGCTTCTAATTGCCAAGTGATATAATACATTTATGAGAAATTAGACTTCAGAATTATTTTTCTTTTCCAAAGACAAGAAGGAGTCTGCCTGAGAATGGCAGGCAATCTTCAAGGAACAAATTAATAACTTCTGAAAATCGTGTTAAAGGAAATTCTCATCGCCTCTTTACCTAGCTTTAAAACTGAATTAAAGACAATACTGTTCAGGGAAGTGTTCCCAGACATCACATGATTGTTATCCTAGGTTTATTTTTATTTGTTGCTTGCTATATTTTATTATTTAAATGGTAATATTTATTAATATGTATTATGTTTAATTATTTTGTAGAATGTACACAATATTTCATTTCATTTTATTCTATTTTAACTGATTGTTTGTACAGTACTAAGTAAATTTACAGCACTTTATAAATAAAGCTTAATAATAGTAATAGTAATAATAATACCCACATATTGTCCCAATTGTTTTTAGAAAGTATAGACAGATTGAGGCCTCATTCATACCGGCATAAAAGACCTGGAAGGAACTGGGCTGATTCGGATGCCCCTCCCCCGAATCGCTCCGTTAGCAAGTGCCCACTACAAATGTTAAATCGAATGCATTCTGTGTCTGCTGGCGAGGTGGCCGCTGTCAATCAAGCGATCGTCATGGTGACGTTTTGAAGGGCATCGGAAAGTGTCCTCCCCCTCCTCCCTTTTTTTAAAGAGCCAGGCACAGGGTCATTTTTTTTATAAACCTGTGGGCATTTGGGTCAGATCTGCCCCTGTTCCAGGCAAAGGATGGAATTGCCATGCATTTTTTTCTGCTTTTAAAAGCAACATTAGCTTTCCCTTTGCTTCCCTTGCTGTATCTGCTCAAGAAGACAAATCATGCGTATATTTGCTCAAAAAAAATTGTTAAAAATGTAACATTGATTGTTTGCAACATTTGTAGCTTCCCCCTCTGCAGTAAGCAAGGAGATCCAAGGATATAAAGTGCAAGCCCAGCTTTATCTGCCTCTGGAATACAAACAATGCGCATATTTGCTAAAAAAAATTGTTTAAATTTGAAAA
>NW_024829761.1:0-1430 GCF_019175285.1 Sceloporus undulatus
TATCACAGGGTTTGCTTGGCATATAGTTTAGAGGGGGGGTTGCCATTACCATCCTCTGTAGCTGAGAGTGTGACTTACCCAAGGTCACCCAATGGGTTTTCATGGCCAAGCTGGGATTTGAACCTTGGTCTACAGCGTCTTAGTCCAACACTCAAACCACTACATCATGCTGGCTCTCATAAGGTTGCCATAAATCAGAAACAACATGAATAATAATAATAAATAATAAAAGTTTTATTTGTATTGCCCCGCCTCTCCCTTCGGATCAAGGTGGGGTTACAACCTGATAAAACCATAAAAACAATCATAAAATGCAATACTGTAAAATACAATACTTAAAACACATTCACAATCCAGGAACAGTAAAAATTCAAAACATGCTACAGTGGTCAATTACAGGGAATCAATCTGGCAGATAACATGGTGTCTTAATCAGGATCAGGAGGGTATGCCCGCCGGAAGAGCTCCGTCTTGACAGCCCTCCTGAAAGTGTCCAAGACAGTGGTTAGACGGATCTCTTCCGGCAGGCTATTCCACAATTTAGGGGCAACAGCAGTGAAAGATCTTTGAGAGGTTATACACAATCTGGTGGCTTGTATTTCCAGAAAGTTTTTTCCTGAAACTCTCAGAGTGCGGGGCGAATTGTGTAGGGAGAGGCGTTCCCACAAGTAACTCAGGCCCAAGCCATGTAGGACTTTAAAGGTAATAACCAACACTTTGTACTGTGCCCGGAAGCTAATTGGTAGCCAGTGAAGCGATTTTAATACCGGTGTAATGTGGTCAAATCTAGATGTATTAGTGACCAGTCTGGCTGCCATATTTTGAACTAATTGAAGCTTCCGAACTTGGTACAAGGGTAGCCCCATGTAGAGCGCATTGCAGAAATCAAGATGAGAGGTTACCAGTGCGTGTACCACTGCTTCAAGGTCCCTCTGTTCCAGACAGGGACACAGCTTGCGTATCAACTGAAGTTGATAACAGGCACTCCTGGCTGTCGCATTAATATGCGATGACAGCTGTAATGACGAATCCAGGAGTACCCCCAAGCTGCGGACTTTGTCCTTTGGGGGAGTGTGACTCCATCCAGGATAGGTGGACAAATTTCCCTTCCCGGTCCAGGGGGACCTATCGCTAATATGAAAGCACACAACATATAACAATAAAGGTTATTATTATTATTGTGGGGCACAGAGCTCGTCCAAAGAAAGGTATCTGTGGAAGAATTGAGACTTTCTAGTTCTTTTTGTATTGATTTTAACTTGCACATTCCTGAAATATTTTTTTCAAATATCTCATATTGCCCTCCCTCTGCCACTGATGCTGTGTCACATTCAGGCTCCGTCAACATTTCAGAAATTGATCTTCAGCAATTTCCACAGATCTTTCTTTGCTATTATTCAGGAATTACAATCAAATGCACTTCTAGGCTG
>NW_024829762.1:0-1430 GCF_019175285.1 Sceloporus undulatus
CATTGCCTTCACATTGACCCTGGGATAACTTCAAATTTTGCTCGTGTGATAAGGGCCCTAGCCTAAATTACTTTTGCAATGCAGGGGCAATCATGGGGTTTCAAGTTTGTTTATCACACGATGCCAAATGCCATCAGGAGCCATCTTAAACACAATTGGGGGTCATTCCAGGGTCATTCCAGGGTTAGGTAAATTTGGGGGGAAAGAGGATTTACCTAACCCTGGAATGACCCTGGAATGCCCCCCGATTGTGTTTAAGATGGTCCCTGATTGAAACCCAATGATTGCCCCTGCGTTGCCTTCACATTGACCCTGGGATAACTTCAAATTTTGCTCATGTGATAAGGCCTAGGAGAATTTTGGCAGGTGAATGCCTGAATTAGGATTCAGTACCTCCTTATCTGCTGCTCCTCTGCTCCAAATCTCCCTTGCTTTTATTCAGGACAATATCACACTACACTGTTATAGCACTATTTTTCCTTTTCAACTCCTGAGGTTGTCTCCTATGGAGTCCTGGGATTTGAAGATTAAGGAAGGGCATTTAGAATTCTCAACCAGAGAGCTCTTAGGCCTCACTAAACTACAAACCCCAGGATTCAACAGGAGGCAGCCATAGCAGTTAATGTGGAATAATAGTGCTATACCAATGTAGTGTGATATTGTCATTAGAAGACAAATCTGCTGTGGTTTTGTCTGCGCTGTGTGTGTATTTTTTTTAACATGAATTTGAAAGAGGGAGTACAGGTGCTCATGTACACTCATTCCACTTTTGTGTCCAGTAAACAAGTTTTGCTGGATTTTATATTGTTTTAAATGCCTTTTTAACTAGAGGCAATAGCAGGCCAAAAGAAATATGTCAGTACTCATCATTCATTTTCAGCTCTGAATAATTGTCAACTGCCTTAGGTCACAGTGTGATCTTGTTATCCAAAAAGGTGGAGGGATTTGATAGCTTCTCCTTGATATTTTGGGGAAATTATTAAGGCAAAGAGGTGGCCTATGAGAGGTTGGGTAACTTCAGGGATCTTTTCCACCTATGCATATCAGTACTCACTACTGAGAGAATCCACTTTGAATGAATGGAAGAGTTTTATTTAGAAAAGTACAAAGGTGCATTCAAAACTACAAGACTAATGCAGCCTTAACACCCATACAAGGCTAACAAAAATGAAAGGTGTGAAAGGTTGGACAGCAAGAAACAGGGAGTTAGAGGGGGGAATAATCACCAGTTCTGAAGAGAGGTTTCCCTGCAAAGCAGAGAGTGGCTGAGACAGAGTCTGAGGGAGACACAGTAAATGAGAGAGACCTTCTGTGCATACACGAGGCTAGAGCTGGGAGAGATATTTATATCTAGTTTCATAGCATCAAGAGGTAAATTTACATCGCTTTATAAATAAAGGATAATAATAATAATAATAATAATAATAATA
>NW_024829763.1:0-1430 GCF_019175285.1 Sceloporus undulatus
TTTTTAGTTGTATTCTCGACCTACAGTTTTCCTAGAGTATTCTTACTATGATCAATGCACAATTTCTGATTTAGTTATCTCTTTACTTTTTTTATATGCATAAAAATGCAG
Organism: Sceloporus undulatus; assembly: GCF_019175285.1. Lineage (NCBI taxonomy): Eukaryota > Metazoa > Chordata > Lepidosauria > Squamata > Phrynosomatidae > Sceloporus > Sceloporus undulatus. The sequence continues at coordinate 112 of NW_024829763.1, forward strand.
ATGTTACTGATGAACTTTCTGGAACTGGAATCCAATTGGGACCACCAGGAATCCTTGCAGCAAGTGACATCTTGCCAGAAACCCAAACTCTGGCAGAACTTCAACAATCAGGTGAATTTAAATAAATATGCATTGTCTATTTCAAATAAGAGTGGTGATCATATAAGGATTAAGGTTTCCATTAATAACATATTTCTATATACCAAATACCTGAATATCACGAAAACTTAACTTACAAGACAGTAAATAACAAGAAATAAACGAACATATTGTGTTAAACAGAGAATACATTGCAATAAACTGTCTTATTAAAAGCTATTCGTATATTTCTTTTTTCTGTACAGTGCAATCTTCCTTGAAGACTCAGCTGAACCTAAATAGGAAAATAGTGAGAGTCCTCCAGAAAATGGATAGAAGAATAAAAACCTTGGAGAACATTGTTAAAGTGAAGCAGGAAAACACATCCACCACTTAATTTTGTATTGACATGTTATTGTTTCTATATTGTTATTATTTTTTTTATTAAACCTTTTGTTGGCTTGCATCCAAATTTGGATATGGTAAAACAATATTGTTCCAAGGGAACCAGAGTTATTTTTACCAATTTTTATTCCCCAATTTCTGGGTAATCTTTTGTTTGTTATGACGTTTTGAGAAGATTGTTTTGTTTTATTTCGTTGCAGTGTAATAAATGCTATTTATATTTCATAACTCGCATCTGTTGGCATGCTTTACAGTAGTGTCCTTTACTTCTATATAAAAATACCTGTTCAGACTGGCAGATTGATAATTTCTTGAATATCATGCCACAAAGTACAGGACATACACACTGCCAAGAGCATGAAAGGTATATAGTTTCATAAAGATAGAGTTAACAGAACAACCTTTATCCATATTGCTAATTCGCTTAGCTCTGAAAAGCTATCATTCCAAACATTCAAGGTAGATGGTGGTATGACATATTACCAGTAGGCCCCTGTAAAGTTAGCCCACATCATACTGCTTCTGTTTGACAGCCTTTACATGTACTTAGTGACCAAGAAGTGTCTTCATGCAAACAATAAAAAATGCATGGAAGAGTGGCCATACATGTTATTCTATATATGCAAGTAGATATGTTCTACTAAATAAAAAAATATCCTAATTAAAAGCAATGGAAATACATAGCTGTGTAAACTGTAAGCACTTGGCAAAGAAAGCTTCACAGTTATAATAATAATAAACATAATATCCAGGCAGAGAGTGTTGATATACATGGTTGCTTGATGATCCATCAGCAATGGTAAGTTTTGAGTGGCAAATTGTGCAGTACTATAAAC
>NW_024829764.1:0-1430 GCF_019175285.1 Sceloporus undulatus
GAGACTTCCATGTTAGTGGGTTGGTGAATCTGCTCTGTCTTTTAGTCTGAGCTCTCTCTGGTGCTGACTCTATTTTGGAAATGGGCTCCAGCCCCATGGATGAAAACCTGGAGGAAATTCAATGCCCCAATAATATGGAAGTCACAGTCTGTCAAAGTTTACATGAACTGTGTGAAATGTGGTTTTTGTTTTGCTGTTGTCTGTCCTGAATTTCCCATCTCCACCAAATGACCCCAAGATCAAGCAAGACGAGAGAAGGAGAAAACTGTGTCTCCTTCCACTTTCTCCACCCCATGCAGAAATGTATAAACCTCTTTCATGGCCATTCTTAGTCACAGCTTTGCTCCTTAAAAAACACAAGGCTTGTAATCTTTCACAGAAGACATATTATTTGGGAGGCAGTTCAAGAAAAATCCTACCAGGAAGGTGCCCTCAATTTCTTTTCTAGGCATAAAGGCTGGTGGGCTTTTCATCCACAGTTTTATGGTGGAGGTGGCCTATGACAAACCTCCTTTGAACACAGACCAATGAAGAACTGCCTTCAACTTGACCACTAGCGAACCTGTTAAAAGTTTACATGATGAAGAGAGTTCTGCTTGATATTTCCTATGATGCTTCTCCTGAGTTTCACTTAATTTGCTCAGGTAAAATTGTATTTATTTGTTAGACTGTTCTTATACTTAAAACAAAACAAAAAAAAAGAATAAAGGTCCCTCCACAAAATTGTCTGGCCTTAAGATGAATGACAAAGGCATCATGCGAAATGAAGAAGAGACGGCGATCCTGAACCAGGCAATTCTTTCTGACCCAGAGGAAGGGAGCCAAGTGAGTCTGGGACACTTTTATACAATAGGTTTTTGGCCTTAGGAGAAAAGACGCAATATGGAAAAGGGGCACCAGCTCATATTTCTACTCTTTGTTCAAATGGACAGGTTTGACCTACGGAGTCAAAGCAGCCCATTTGGATGTTGAATGCGGATTGGAGGATGACTCACATTTGCCGCTGGGATCTTCCTGGCATGGCTGCAGGAACATGGATCTCAAAGAATCAGATGACGACCTGGAACTAACTGACAACGTACAGAAGAAGCCTCATGCACTTTCCATGGTGTTTTAGAGTTGGACAGCGTGTTCACATCTGGCTGTCTTGCAAAGAGAGTTAGTTTTCCCTCCCCACTGAGAATTTATCCTTAAAGTAACGGAGGTCAGGGCAGGGAAGCATTAAATCCACCCCAAACTTTTTACTGAACTCTCTTCCCCCCAATAAATTCAATGCCTTGGACAGTCAAGATTAAAACCAACATGGATTCACTGTCCCACTAAGATGGAAGCCACTAAGGGGCTTAGACATAATGGGACACAGACCTTTGCCTTTAGTGAGAACCGTTCAATGAATTTTATGAAGCAAGTCAGATTTATTTATTATGTTT
>NW_024829765.1:0-1430 GCF_019175285.1 Sceloporus undulatus
TTGCAGCGAGGATCATGTTAGAAGCTCCATGGGAGGCCCTCCATCAGTGATGGAAAAAGTTTGGTCTTTGCATAAACCGATACAGCCGGCCATTCTGGGGCTTCTGGGAGTCGAGATCCAAAATATCTCTAAGGCCAAAGGGTCCCTACTCAGACTCTAGAGTTGTCTGGTGCGAGAGAGATGGCATAGGAAGGTTCTCCTTCTTCATGCCCTTGTACTTCTTTTCTCTCTTTGCGATATGGCAAAGAATGTGCAGGATTAGGTCTCAGCCATGAACATGATCCAAGAGGAGTCAGACTTAAGGGTCTTTCATGCTTGTGTTGGGGTATGTTTTATGGTTTTAGAGCATTGGTTCTCCAAGCTCGGTCTTCTAGGTGTTTGGACTTCAACTCCCAGAGTTCCTATATTCGAGGACTGCCTGAAGGAAGAGGCCCCTCCCTCTTCAACTGTCATCTCGGCCTCAGAGGAAGCCATCAGGCAGACCCAGCAACATCGGGGGCTGCCTGAGAGCTGGTGGAGCACTACTTCTGCCGCTGCCCCCCCCATGTCACCTGGGAAGAAGCTCCCCAGAACTGCGGAGGACTGTCTTGCCGCTGTGGTGGCTTTTTACAGGGGGGAGGGGTCAGTGAGAGAGGGGTGTTTTTATGAATTCTTAATTGTTTTATTGATATTTGCTGTGAACCGCCCAGATTTATGGAAGGGCGGTATAAAAATAAAAAAAATATTATTTATTATTATTAAATTCAAACTGGTCATTAGTATTGATATGCAACTGGTGAGGCAAAGAAGTGAGTATGACAAATGTTACCATTTGCTGCACAATAACTAAATGCAAGGCTCAAAACAGACAAAGAGAGAGAGCTATGTACAGTTCTCTCATGTTTGGCCCTAAGACTCCAAGAGCAAAAAAATTGCATCACTTTGTATGCAGAGATGACAAAGTGCTGTTTCTACATGCGCCTATGTTTACTACAGCAGTGCTTCTCAGGCAATTGTTTTCCAATATTCCAGGGATTGGCACTAAATTTGTGCCCATTGGATTTAAGTTACTTCCTTTGCTTCTGTTGTTGTAACAGCGCATGAGGTTAAATGCACTGTTTAGAAGTGATGTGTGGACTTTGCACGTTTGTTGCTTAAGCCATGACTTGACTTTTTAAATTTAGAACTGCCTCTAATTACAATAAACATTTTTAAGTAAAAAGGCGATTGCATCCACTTCTCCCATTTGATCCCAGGCTGAATGCTCTGCGGGAGGCAGAAGAAGCCAGAAAACTGGAAGAAGCCGCAGCAGAAAAGGAAGCTTTGGAGCTTGAAGAAAGTTTGTGCAGAGAGATGGAGGAAGTCTCTGTGCAACTTCCGACTCCACCGAAAGAAGAACCCCCAGTTTTGCCACAAGTTCCACCAAGCAGCAAGACTACTACAGGAGGAAA
>NW_024829766.1:0-1430 GCF_019175285.1 Sceloporus undulatus
TCCCTATGGTTCTGCTGTAAAGAGAGTGTATCATCAGTGGAAGGTGATGGCATTTCCCCCCTGCACATTACTACAAGGGCATTTGCAATGAGAGTGAGACCAATTATTCACCTCTTCGGGGAGGGAAAATGTTTGTTTATTTATATGATATCTTGATTGCAGCAGAGCCCTGGGAGCTTCAAAGGCTGCACATTTTTGCCACTGCAACTCTCTCCTGAATGCTAGGTTTTAGTTAAATACAAGGAAAAGACATTCCTTGTGCTCATCCCAATGCATATATTATAATGTCATGTAAAATGGCATGAATTTTCCTGCACCCTGCAAAAGATCACAGTATTACGGTTAAAAGAAAAGAAGGCTATACCATCCTTCTGACTATGCAATGGAAGCTATATTAGAGCAGATGATGACTAGATACAACCACAGAAATACACAGCTTTTCTGTGCAAGCCAAAATCTGGTGCAAAAGACTTAACAACTGAATTTGTGCAATGTCACTCCTCCATTAGCGATATTACTATAATTTTACAGGATTGCGGAATGCGGCCTATGGGACACATACATGGTAAACCTGTATGAATCCCATTTCGGCAGGTAATAGGTGGGAAGTCACATGGCTGATTGTTTCTTGATAACCTCCCCTCCTGCAAACTTCAACTGCAAACACAGTATCAGATATTAGGGGAACATTCTATATTTCTGCCTGATATGCATGGTTGCAGTTGCTTTCTGTGTGGATTATTAAAAGAAATAAGGACATCATATCATGGGAGTCCCATCACCAATCTGAAGTTAAACAGTCCAAACACAGGCTTACTATTTCAGTGAGAACTAGTTTAAGGTAATCAAGTGTTCACTCATATACATCAACTATGCAAAGGGATCTTGTAGCACCTTTGAGACTAAGTTAAAATATAAATACCATAAATAATAATAATAATAATAATAATAATAAGTGAGAAGAAATTGTAGCATAAGCTTTAGTAAACTTTATCTACTTCCTCAGGTGCATGGAGTGAAGTGCTGCCCAGGAAGGACCTTCATAATCAGCCTATAGTACTAGCCATAGAAATGAAAAACTTGTAGGTATGGTGAAGAGGTGAAAATTTCAGTGTCACCTATGGTTGATGAGGGACAATAGCAGGTGGAAAAATACTGCCTATGGCCAGGGTGGGTGGATGACCACATGAATGGTGGAGGAAGTTTAGGAATGGGGTGTATAATAATAATAATAATAATAATAATAATAGGTTTTATTTATATACCGCCCAATCACTGGGAATCCGAGCGGTTTACAATACAGGGGATAACAGACAGTTCCCTGCCCACAGGCTTACAATCTAAAAGACACGACACAAAGGGAGAAGGGAATGGTGAGGGGGGGAGGGAATCAGGTCCAGCATTCTTCTCTCCCTCTGAGGCCTGGACCA
>NW_024829767.1:0-1430 GCF_019175285.1 Sceloporus undulatus
AAGACAAAGTAGTACTTATTTATGACTTAATCTAATTCCAAAACAAAGTAACGGTTTCCAGCCTTGAATGATCTTCTTATAATGTTACCTCACAACCATATGATTTAATGATTTAAAATGCAAATGGAATACTGAAACCATGTTTAGTTACTGCACTCATGTAACTTATTACAGTCAAACAATGTCCCTTAGATTTTTGTTTTCAGAGGATCACTTTTCATCCACTTCCCTTTCCCCAAGATGACAGACTACCAAGTGTCTCTCAAATCTCAGGAGATGTTAACATTTGGCTACTTTGGTATGAAGAGCTGCCGAACTAATCCATCTTTCATGGTGATTTCTGGTAGCACACAATTCAATCCTAAACTAATTTTTGTCATAATTAAAAACTTCAAACTACAAATGGCTATGAGGAAATATATGCAAAGGTGCCATGCTCAAAAATGATGGGCAAATGGTCACAGTCAACCTCATAATATAAAAAAGGCTAGCAAAGTTTATGATATAAATGAGTGCCACCTGGTTGATCATATTGTTGTAGATGGAAGATGTAGATGTAGATGGAATAATTATTCGTATTCATATAATTTTTCATGCAGTATATTTGAAATGGTTGGTATTGGAATGGTTTTCAATTGTAAAGGCAGTTAGACAAGGCTGTATTCTCTATCACCTTAACTATTTCATTTGTATGCTAAGAACATCATATTAAAAGCAGGATTGGACTCAGTGGAGGGAGGCATGAAAACTGGAGGAAGAAACAGCAACAGTTTAAGATATGCAGATGACAACATAATAATTGCAGAAAATATCAGAGATATGGAAATGTTATTAAGGCAGAACATGTGAGGGCAGGTTTACAGCTGAACATTAAGAGAACAAAAATTATGACCACTGATGATCTACATAATTTTAAAATAGACAATGAAGAGATTGAAATAGTTCAACATTTTCCATACTTGGGCTCAAGACAATATTTCAGATGGATAGAATCAATCAAAGAAACCACAGTTATGAATCTGCAGAAGCTGAACAAGACAGCTGATGACAGGATGACTTGGAGGTCTCATTCATAGGGTTGCCATGGGTCAAAGTTGACACAAAGGCATTTAACAACAAACAACAAATATTTGAAACCTCACCTATTAAAGGGCTGTGCATCACTGTTAACACTTTTGGTATAGATTTTTATTTCTTACTGATACCAATGCCACTGTAAACATTAGAAACAGGTTGCAGTTCTATACATACTTACCTTGGAGATAGTTCTTTGAAAACAATTAGACATTCTTTTATGTTGTCATGCATAGGGTTATGCTGTAATGTACCATGCTTCTTAGTACCAACAATTATTCTTCCTTATACCTTAGGGCTTGGGGTTATAATATTTATGGGAGAAGGAATGCAGGCAGGGATGTTGCTACAGGAGG
>NW_024829768.1:0-1430 GCF_019175285.1 Sceloporus undulatus
GTCCTCCAGTGCAACGCTTTGGTCAACTTTAACCAAAACTCATACTGAATGACCTAGAGGTTCCTAGAGAGGGTGCTCCACTTGGCATTTGCAGCTCCTCCAGTGCAATTCTATGGTCAATGTCTGGCAGATGCGAGCCACAGAGTTGCACCGGGGGACCTAGAGATTCCTAGAGAGGTGTTCTCTCAAGTAAAAACATTGTTTTTTTAATTATTCATGGTTTTTCCACATTCACAGGGGTCCTGTGTCCCTAACCCCAGCAAATATGGAGGGATGAGTGTATATGTTTTCCAAATACATGTTAATAGTCTTTTGTGGGTTTTTCGGGCTATGTGGCTATGTTCTAGAAGAGTTTATTCCTGACGTTAATAACACATGTTAATACTTCTGTCTGTTGGTCACTCAGAAATATATTTCTTTACACAGATAGTGTGTTACTGATTTTTTTTCTCCATCTCTTTCATCTGTACAATTAAAAGAGTTGTGATTACACCTCCAAAAAGGCTCAGGGTCTTAACTCACTAACAATTGTATCTTCTGGCAAAGTTAATCTGGGAGAGAGAGATTTGGTATGTAAACTGGGGTTATGAAAGCCGTGAATGAATTCAGCATATGCACAGAGAGTGTTTTGTGTTGATTCATAAGACTTATTCCTAAGATTGACAGCTGTTTCTAGTTAAACCATGGCTGTACTTAAAGTAGTTCTTTATGTTTTTCTCTTTTACGGTCATGAGTTGAATTCTGTGTTAAAAGTCCCTGTTGTTCTTTTGTATTTGTAACGAATGGGTTGCTCTTTGGGATTGTTGTTCTATGCAATAAGGTGGTTTCTTGTTAGGATACCTGATTTAATGCTTATGTTTTACAGACAAATAGCAGAGGCATGCTCAGGCTTATCTAGAGACTTAGGCCCGTTACAAACGAGCATAATAGTACGGACTGGGTTCGTACTAGGGTTAGAAAGGGGCGTCATTTCTTGACACCCCTAACCCTAGGCTGCGCAGACGTGATGTCGTTGCCCCGCACGAGGGTGCATAGAGCGCCCTTTCTGCGGCATGAGAAGGAGCTCCAAAATGGAGCTCCTTCTGCGGTTTGCGTCGCTGGCGCAGCTTTTAGACGGCTGCGCCAGCAATGCAGAAGCCCCTTTCTCCTCCTCACTGCCGTCGCCGAGTGTCCTTGGGGCTTGAAGCCCCAAGGACACCCCTTTCCAGGCCGCGGGGAAGCGGCCTTTTGCCGCTTCCCTGCGGCCTGGAAAGCAGCGGATCGGGGCCTCAGAAGCTACCGTTCTAGCAGTTGAAGCCCCAATACAGCGGGGAAAGGGGCGAGAACAGGCTGCCCCAAACGGGCAGTCTGTAACCCACCTTAATGACCGAGTTAATTTCATGCAACTCTTCTGTCTTTCAGGGTAAATGGAAAAACAAAGAGAGAGTGCT
>NW_024829769.1:0-1002 GCF_019175285.1 Sceloporus undulatus
GTACCACCTCCCAAAAAATCAGCCTTGAAAAAACTGAGGAAGGGGGGGTTTCAAGGGTTTTGGGGAGAGTTCTAGGGTCACAAAATGGGGTTCAAGTACACTCTTAGTCTAGCTGGAATTCACCTAAAAGTTATTTAAATGTCAAACATGACGACGATGACTACTACTATTAAAAATCCCCTTTCTCCCAAACTGGGACTTTCAAAAGAAATACAACTTAAAACATACAAAAAGTTACCATTAAAATAGAATTAAAATATTCGCAGAATTGAAATGTTTCAAATCAAATGTGAAATTTCTGCTGTAACAAGTTATATAACTTGCCCCAAAGGCCAGCTTCTGTGCCAGGACACTATAGACACTATAGGAGCACCCAGTGTAGCCATAATTTTAACCTACACATAGTACAATGAACAAATGTGTACTTTGAAAGATTGCAACACGTAATTGTGCATTTTGGTTGTTCCAATAAAGGTATCATTACTTAAATGTGTAATGTATGAGTTATGGGTTTTGTTTTTAAAGATCCTAATATTCTATGGATTATAAAAATGCCCTGTGTCCAAATGAATGTTTTTGGATGCAGAATCAGATGTGTGTTTACCCAAACATTCAGAAAACAATGAACACAAATTAGAATAAAAATAAAATAAAGTCAGAAGAAAGAAAACGTGTGATTCTTTCATTGTGTTGCATATCCTTACACCTATTTCTCCACAGTGGACAACATTTTGATTCCTCTCAAAGGGGACTAAATGTTGGGATATAGCAACTTCGCATGCTAAGCCTTTCTAGTACTATATCTCTATGATGCTTTTAGGCCAAGACCTTTTCTAGGAATGCATGTCAATGGTAGTTTTATTGCTTACTAACAACCCCTCCTCACTTCCACTATCATTTCCTGTTTACCATGAGGACACTTTATTACCTTTCTTTGTTCTTGGGTGAAGAAGATCCCATCGCCATTACCTTACTAGCTTGCTGTTGAGCAGCATCTCCCAA
>NW_024829769.1:1102-1429 GCF_019175285.1 Sceloporus undulatus
TCTGACAATTCTCAAGGAAGAACCAATATTCCCAACAGGTTATGGGGCCCAGGCGCTGCAAGCAGAGCAGAACAATTTAAAACTAGATTGTTCGGGTGTTTTTCGTGATTGTTATTATTGTTGTGGTACATTTTGTTTTCTCCACCCTCCCTTTCTTTAACTAAAAGCCCATGTCCACCAGAGATTTTTAGTTTTGCTTTTTGAGCTGCTGATTTTGTTTTTTTTTGAATACTAAGGTTTTGATTTTTGAATTTTTTGAAAGTTTTTGAATTTTGATTGTTTATTTTAAACAAACATGTCGCAGCTGCCGGCTACAAAGCTGAGGCT
>NW_024829770.1:0-1429 GCF_019175285.1 Sceloporus undulatus
TGTGCCCATCTTACCATGTTAGTTTTCACTGTTTCATCCCACATCTCAATACTTAAAAGAAATATATAAATTTTTTTGATTAATTTAATTCTACTACCTCTAATAATCTTATCAAATTCAGACTGCGCATCTTCTTTATCTAGTACCTCTTTATCTCTCTTCCAATCTTCTCTAATTTGCCAATATTTTATCCGCGTAAGCTGGGGGTCTAATTTTATTATATCCTCTTCAGATTTTAAAACCTCTAGCCCTCCAGCTCTCGTTACTAAGTTCTCATATCTCAGCCAATTAGTCGTTGCTTTGCTTTCATTCTTGTGGTACGCCTCCTGCGGAGAAGTCCATTTTGGTAACCTTCTATATAACAATTTTTTGTACTTGTTCCAAGTAATTAGTAGCGAGTTTCTAATATAATGTTGTTTAAATTGCTTAATGTCCTTGTTTGATCCATAACAGATATATGCATGCCAACCCAGATTTAGATCATAGCCTTCAATAAAACCCATATTGTCATCTTCCAACAATATCCAGTCTCTAATCCAATTTAAGGCGCATGCATTATGATATAATTCCAAATTGGGTAATCCCAAACCTTCTCTACTCTTAGTATCCTGCAGTACTTTAAGTTTAACCCTGGGTTTCTTTTCATGCCACAAAAAGTTCACTATGTCTTTTTCCCAGATCTTAAAAGGTATCTTATTTGTTACAAATGGCAGTGTTTGAAACAGAAATAGCATTTTTGGGAGAACATTCATTTGAATTGTTGCAATCTTCCCTATCAAAGATAATCGTCGTTTTCCCCATCTTTTTAAATCAATCTTTATATTCTCCCAAACCGGAACATAGTTGTTTTTGTACAAATTTTGATTGTTCTCTGTCAAAGTTATGCCTAAATATTTAATTTTATTAATCAGCTGAAACTGTGTAAGAAATCCAAATTCCTCTTTTTCTCTTTTAGACAAGTTTTTAGTTAGAATCCCAGTTTTCTTTTTATTCACTCTAAGCCCTGATAATATACTAAATTCCTCCAAGACTTCTTCTAATATTCGGATTGATTTTTTTTGGGTTTCCAGAATAATCACCAAATCGTCCGCAAAAGCACGGAGTTTAAATTTACGTTTTGGAAATTCCAACCCTTGTATTCTATCCTCTTTCCTTATTTTATTAGTAAGAATTTCAATTACAAGTAAAAAAAGCAATGGTGACAGTGGACAACCTTGGCGGGTCCCTTTCTCGATATTAATTAAGTCCGTCTTCTCCCCGTTTACAATAACCCTTGTATTCTGTTTACTATATATGTTCATTATCCAATTCTTATATCTACCCTTTATACCCCATTCATCCATTGCAATCTCTAGAAAGTCCCAATTCACACTATTGAATGCTTTTTCGATATCCAAAAATGCTAACCCCAATTTTCTACTTCTGTGCA
>NW_024829771.1:0-628 GCF_019175285.1 Sceloporus undulatus
AACCAAGTAAATTTATCAATTTTTACATCCCTCAGAGCCAAGCTATGCTTGCATCCCTCAGAGGGCACAAAAAGGGCATTCTAGCTCAGCTTCCACTCTCAAGAAAAGAAAACTGGAGAACTTTACTTGATCCTGCTTCCCTATCCCTCTTCAGAGTCATTCTCCAGGGAAGGAGGAGGATTCGCCTATACTGATATTTTTCCTTCTGTTGATTTGTCTCTTGTTGTGGTTAAACTGATGCTGAGAATGGCAGAAGTGAAGAAACTCATCCGCCAATATATAATTTAATTCCTTCCAGCTTCATTCGCCTTCAAGAGAGGAGAATTTAGAGTTCTCAACAGGGCAGAACTGGGTTGTTTTTCATGTAATGTAACAAGTATCGTAGGAATTTTTCTCAGAAAAGGCAAAGGGTGCTCAAACTGAGGATAATGGAGCAGAGGACAGAATAGGGGAATTTCAGCACAAAATAAGTAAAGAGATAGTAGAGGAATGCCTTGTTAATCTAAATGAATTTAAGTCTCCAGGACCAGATGAACTACATCCAAGGGTACTAAAAGAACTGGCAAATGTAATATTGGAGGCATTGGCAATCATATTTGAAAACTCCTGGAAAACAGGAGAAATCCCA
>NW_024829771.1:728-1429 GCF_019175285.1 Sceloporus undulatus
TCAGACTGGCGGAGGGCAAACGTTGTCCCCATCTTCAAAAAGGGGAAAAAAGAGGATCCCAACAATTATCGTCCAGTTAGTCTGACATCAGTACTAGGAAAGATTCTAGAGCAGATCATTAAACAGAGAGTATGTGAACATCTAGAAGGCAATGCCATAATCACAAAAAGTCAACATGTGTTTCAGAGAAAGAAGTCATGCCAGACAAATCTGATCTCTTGCTTTGATAAAATTACCAGCTTGGTAGATGAAGGGAATGCTGTGGATATAGTATATCTTGATTTCAGTAAGGCCTTTGACAAGGTTTCCCATGACATTCTTGCAAGCAAGCTTGTAAAATGTGGACTAGACAAGGTAACTGTTACATGGATTTGTAACTGGTTTTAAAATATCCAATGAAGCAGATTCCACCACACTCCAAGGTAGCATATTCCACTTGTAAAATGTGGACTAGACAAGGTAACTGTTACATGGATTTGTAACTGGTTTTAAAATATCCAATGAAGCAGATTCCAGTAACTGGTTTTAAAATATCCAATGAAGCAGATTTGGGTTGACCGGCCGAACCCAAAGGGTGCTCAACAATGGCTCCTTTTCATCCTGGAGAGAAGTGACCAGTGGGGTCCCACAGGGCTCTGTCTTGGGCCCAGTGTTATTCAACATCTTTATCAATGACCTGGATGACAGAATTGGGAGCATAC
>NW_024829772.1:0-749 GCF_019175285.1 Sceloporus undulatus
TTATTATTATTATTATTATTAGGCACAAACATTGGGCTTTGACTACTATCCCTGTTTTTAATAACTGTTTCAATAACTGTCCATTAATTTAATGGTATTTTATTTTGGATGGGAGTGTTAGGGTTAGAGTTTGGGAGATCATGAAACATCTTTTTATTGTATTGCATGGATATTTCTTATTGTAAGCTGCTAAAAGGTGGGCATTCTTGTGTAGTAATTGTCTTGTGATTTACTCCCACAACAGCCTTGTAAGGTAGGCTTCATAGGCTCCTAGGGCTGGAAGGGAGCCCCAAGGGCCATCCATTCAGCCCCATTCTGCCCTCCAAGTCCTCCGAACAGATGGCCATCCAGCCAGACTCCTCCAATGCTCCTTGAGGCAGCATCTCCCATATATTTGCTCAGAGGTCATGGGGCCCACAGTCCCATGGGAACCAGTCCTTGCCTTCCCCTTTGGGAAAGGAGACCCCCTCAGCCCCCTGCACTATTTACTACCAGGAGTTACTATGGCTGTGACTCAGAGGAGTTTCCTAGGCATTGTCGCCCTCTGCCCTCCATGGCCATTGGCACTGACCTTTCCCCATTGCCTTCCCTCCCTCAGCCCTTGGACCTCCTCCTCCTTTGCACTCAGAGCAACCCTTCTCTACGGCTGAGGAGACGGCCTCTGACCCAGGGAAGCTCCAGCCATAAAGGACTGCAGAAGAGGCCTTTCTGGGGCTGCAGGAATCAGGGTCTTTGTACTGAAGGTAGGT
>NW_024829772.1:849-1429 GCF_019175285.1 Sceloporus undulatus
AACAACCCTTCTCTACGGCTGAGGAGACGGCCTCTGACCCAGGGAAGCTCCAGCCATAAAGGACTGCAGAAGAGGCCTTTCTGGGGCTGCAGGAATCAGGGTCTTTGTACTGAAGGTAGGCCTTTATTCCTGGAGCTGAAAGAGGACTCTTGTTTAAATGCTTCAGTCCAGGATTGTGTGGAAGGGCTGCAGTGAGAGACTGAGCCCATGCTTTGCAGGCATAAAGCCCCAAATTCATTCTCTGACAGCATTGTCTTCCCAGAAGGTGAAAGTGAGATTTCCACAGTGCACCAGTGAGTCCTTTTTATGGGGTCTGTGTATACGTATTGATTACTAGAGCTTTGTGAGATAAGATTTAGTCCTACTTGTGGCTAGAACAGTACATTCCCAAGCCAAGATGGCCAGGCAACAGTGTGGAAAATAGGCACTCTCCACATGGGCAGAGACACTCTCAGAATTGTGACTTCTCTGCATGCAGAAGGCTACCATGGGAATTGGTTGTTCCCATCAGCTCAATCCTCTGGTGCCCCCCTGATCCTGGGAGGAGGGCTGGATCACAATGGAAGGGGGGCAACCAGAG
>NW_024829773.1:0-1429 GCF_019175285.1 Sceloporus undulatus
TTAGTGTTCTTCTTTAGCTTTACTCTCGTTTTTAATATTAATAGTTGACGGTCTGTACCACATTCTGCTCCTGGTCTAGTTTTTGCAAAGAGAATGTTGCTTCTCCATCTGCTGCTTACAATTATGTGGTCTATCAGGTGATGTCTACCGAATTGAATGCCTGAAGAATGTGTTTGCGATGAATAAACTGTTGGTCTTGCAAAATTCAATCGGTTGCTTTCCTGCTTAATTTATTAATTATATACTAAATGTTTGGTTCTGTTTGGTTTCTTGCTTTTGCAATCCAGTTGCCTTTGACTATCATGTTTAACAGGCCCAGTTTTGCTGTGTGATCCATTTCCTCCTGGACTCCAGCACAGAATCTTTCTATATTTCTTCTTCTGCCTCTGTAGCTGGACCACAAACTTGGTTATACTGATGGGTTTTCGCTGAAATCTTACTGATATTATCTGATCAGATTTTGCTTTTGCTACACCCTGCCTCACTATTCTTGCCATCCTATCTGATTTTTCATATTTTCATTTCCTGAGTAAAACACTGTGAAATTATCTGATACAAAATATCCCATTCCTATCGATTTTAGCTCATTCATCCCAAGTATTGCAATGTTTATAATTCCATTTTGTAATTTACTATGTCTAGCATTCTCAATTCATGCTTCTCACATGCCATATTCCTATAATATATGCTCTGCAGCTTTTAACTTTTTAACTTTGCTTTCACTTTTGCTTATTGAGTGCCATCTGATTTGGGGATTTCATTTTCTGGCACTATCTATTTTTTCAATTTGGATTGTGTCATCATAGTGTTTTAGTCATAAAAGACATTCAAAAAGGGTTTACTGTGCCTCCTTCTATGCAGTACCAGCAAGTGTTAACTAAGGTACCACTGCTGTTGCCTCTGAGAAGTCCTCAGCTAGTGTCACATCCCACTATTGCTGCTTCCCAGTAGCTGTTTGGCACAGTTAAATTTGGCTCCTCAGCAAAAGCCTGTCTAACAAGGGAGATCCTACTGGCAGCAATGCTGCCAGCAGCATAGCTTCTTGCTCACCGAAACATGCAATCCCACCAGAAAGGTAGTGCTATTTGTTATACTATAACCAATGACACTACTTTTATTATATTATTACAACTATATTAGTTGTAATAGTTATAAATAGGAGAGAGAGAAATGAGGGGGTTGCTTTTTTAAGACTATAAGTGCAATGGCAACCAATTATTTTGGGAACCTGTGAATTATAACAGTAACCACTTTCGAAAGTAATGTCCTAAGCTCAGTACACTGTTATAAATCTGGGTATTTTACAGAGCAATCCTGTTGTTAAATTAGAGGACTCTGATATTGCAAAAGGACAAAGGAAAGAGTTCACCTCTTTTCTCTTAAAAAATACAAAACAAAACAAAACATTATTTCCTTCCAATGCTGCCTG
>NW_024829774.1:0-1429 GCF_019175285.1 Sceloporus undulatus
TACTAAGAAAACTCAAGGAAGAAAGTGCAAAGGCAGGACTGCTGTTGAATAAAAAGAAAACAAAAATACTGACCATGGAGAATCTATACAAATTCAACCTAGACAATGAGGAAACAGAAATAGCAAAAGAATCCTCATACCTGGGATCAAACAATGATAGAAATGAGGACTACAGCCAGGAAATCAGAAGATTAAGAATGGGGCAGGCGGCTATGAAAGAACTGGAAAAGATTCTAAAATGCAAAGACATACAGTTGAGTACAAAAGTTAGAATCATGAAAGCCATTGTATTCCTTATTACCAAGTATGGATGTGAGAGCTGGACAGTTAAGAAACAAGACAGGAAGAAAATCAGTTCATTTGAGATGTGCTGCTGGAGAAGAGTGCTGAAGATCCCATGGGCTCCCATAAGGACAAACAAATGAGTCCTACAGCAGATCAAGCCAGAAGTCTCACAGGAAGCGAAGATAACAGAACTGAAGTTGTACTTTTGGACACATCATGAGAAGGGAGGACTCATATGAAAAAAAAAACAATACTGCTAGGAAAGGTGGAGGGATGTAGAAAGAGAAGAAGGCCAGAAGCTAGATAGATGGACTCTATTAAGGAGGCCACAGATATGATGGCTTTCATGGCCAGCAGCCATAGTTTTTTGTGGGTTTTTGGGTTATGTGGCCATGTTCTAGACATTGCTGGTGAAACATCAGGAACAAACTCTTCTAGAACATGGCCACATAACCCGAGAAACCCACAAAAACCCTATAAAATCACAGATATGAGTTTACAGGACCTAAGCAGAGCAGTGGAAGGGTTCTTGGAGATATCTCATCCACAGAGTTGTCATGGGTCGAAATTGACCCGAGGGTGATTAATGACGACGACAACAACAACCAAACGTTACACTCCACTTGCTTGATGTAGAACTCTTGGCCAATGAAGGCAGCTTCATATCTTTGTAAGACAGAGATGGGAAGCCACAAAGGGTTCTGGGAACCATTTTCTTGTTCTTTGGGGGCCACACAGACTGCCAAAACATACCCTTCAATACATACAAACAAGCAAAAATAAAAGTGGAAGTGGCTGAAAATTTACTTCTGGTTTTGCAAAAAAAATGTTTATTTTTTTTTTAAAGTTAAACAATGCAGGAGTGGCATGTAACCTATTTAAAAAGGAAATTACACTTCCAGTCGCCATCAAGGAAACAGTTGGTGTTCTTTTGCACAGAACAAGGGTAGTCGAGGGAATGAGAACAGATACAGTGCCTCAAATACAGCCTTGGGAGACACAGGCCTGTTACAGACAGGCCAAAATAAAGCTGCTTCGAGTCACTTTGGAGGTATGCTATTTCAATGATGCATGAGTCCTAAGAGTCCAAAATCCACACCAAAGCTGCACTCCAGTCCTTAGGACTGGAGCATGGCTTTGGTGT
>NW_024829775.1:0-1429 GCF_019175285.1 Sceloporus undulatus
TCCCTGCCCCAGACATTCAAAGAAGTTAGTTCCCTTTCTGTACTACCGTTCCCCAACTTAATTCAGCCAACATCCCACAAATTCCAAATGCTATCATTCCTATTCTAGATAGCTGCAATAAATCCCAGCCTCCCATCTAACTAACCTAGACCATGACCCACAATCCCCAGCCAGTTTATAACTCAAATCAATTATCTATACTAGTAGCAATGAAAGATAAATGGGCAGGAATACCATATAAATAAAATCATAAGGGCCTTTTTTAGCACCGCTGGATTGAAAAGAGATTTTTGTATTTCTTCTTCACAAAAATAATGTTTGTTCACTGCTTGGATTTGTGTGGCTTCTCTCCTGTGTAGCCTCTCTGGTGATGGAATAGGCCTGACCTCCAAGAAAAGCATTTCCCACACTGCTGGCATTTTTATGGCTTCTCTCCTGTGTGGATTCTCTGGTGTCTTACTAAGCCTCCCTTCAAAGAAAAACATTTCCCACAATCCTGGCATTTATATGGCTTCTCTCCTGTGTGGATTCTCTGGTGTGTCAGTAGGTTTGACTGCTGAGAAAAACATTTCCCACAATGCTGGCATTTATATGGCTTCTCTCCGGTGTGGACTTTCTGATGTAACTCTAGGTATGACTTTGAAGAAAAACCTTTCCCACAATGCTGGCATTTGTATGGCTTCTCTCCAGTGTGGATTCTCTGGTGTGTCAGTAGGTTTGACTGCTGAGAAAAACAGTTCCCACAATGCTGGCATTTGTATGGCTTCTCTCCAGTGTGCACTTTCTGATGTAACACTAGGTATGACTTTGAAGAAAAACCTTTCCCACAATGCTGGCATTTGTATGGCTTCTCTCCAGTGTGCACTTTCTGATGTAACACTAGGTATGACTTTGAAGAAAAACATTTCCCACAATGCTGGCACTTGTATGCCTTCACTCCTGTGTGGACTCTTTGATGTTTCACTAGGACTGACTTCTGAGAAAAACCTTTCCCACAATGCTGGCATTTGTATGGCTTCACTCCTGTGTGGATTCTCTGGTGCGTCAGTAGGTTTGACTGCATAGAAAAACATTTCCCACAATGCTGGCATTTGTATGGCTTCTCTCCGGTGTGGACTCTCTGATGTTTCAGTAGGTGTGCCTTCTGAGAAAAACATTTCCCACAATGCTGGCATTTATATGGCTTCTCTCCAGTGTGGACTCTCCGATGTTTCACTAGGTCTGACTTCTGAGAAAAATATTTCGCACAATGTTGGCATTTGAATGGCTTCTCTCCAGTGTGGACTCTCTGATGCATGAGAAGGTTCGACTTGTACGCAAAATGTTTCCCACAGTTCTGGCATTTGTATGGCTTCTCTGATGTGTGGACTCTCTCATGACTGACAAGTTCTTCTGTAAAGAAGGATAATTACAGATAATACTCAATATC
>NW_024829776.1:0-1429 GCF_019175285.1 Sceloporus undulatus
TTCTCTAATCGTTTTGTCTACTGTGTTTATCTTATTTATAACAAACACATAATTTTCACAAAAGTGCCCAGGGTCTACAGATATGAGCCACATATTGCCCAGGCATATTGTCATGATTTATGTATTTATTTTATTTATAACCTGTCTTTCTCTTAGGATAGGAGCCAAGGAGGTTCCTATCAGGTTAAGAACAAAGTACACTAAAAATCTATTTGATACAAAACTTTGAACAGTGTTAAATATAGAATTATATTAAAACCACTAAATTTCAAAAGTTAAAAGCATATAAAAACAGTGAAAAGACAAAAGCATGCTATACTCCATTAAAGAGATCATTCTGCCACAATAACTTAAATGGCCAATGTCTCTCCCCTTGGACATAGATTTTGCTTGAACTGCTTATTAGCCATGATCCAGAGAAACATATAGCCACAACATACCAATGTACCACAGTTTTACAGGAGTCACGTCACCATTAGCAAGGGAAATGCTGCACTGATGAATGGTGAATTCATTACCCCAAATGGTGAATTCGGGATGTCCAATGAGTCATTTAATTTAAAGTATAGAATAATTCCAACTTAGTTTCAAAGATAAACATTACTGGATGTATACTGGAGGTCTAAAGCACAGTGCACAAATAATCCAGTTTGAGACTGCTCTATCTACTCTGGTTTAGTGCTAGGGAATCCTGGGAATTGTAGTTTACTGTGGCACCAGAGTTCTCTGACAGAGAAGCCTAAATGTATTACAAAATGACAGTTTCCAAAATTCCCTAGCACTGAGCCAGAGCAGTTAAATGGATTGTTTTTGTGGTGTGTTTTCGACCAGAGATTATTTTATTCAAAATTATTCAAAAAGAAAAGCTGCAAAGGACAGAAGGGCCACTTTTGCAAGAATAATTTTATGCATTTCCTTATTACTGAAAATGGTTTTGTCTGAGAGAAGAGTTATCAGTCAATGATTTAATGCAAAAAAAAAAAAAAAAGTTTTAATGCCTGTAAATCAGTGATTCCCAACCTGGGGGTCGGGACCCCTTTAGGGGTCGAATTCCAGTTTCCCAGGGGTCACCAGGGACCCCCCTCAGAGCACCACTTCCAAACAAATGGCCTCCAAGCTAAGCTCATTAAAGCAGCAGCCACCTTCAGGTCCCTCAGTTGCTTAGCAACTGCCCACAGCATCCTATTTCCTTCCTCTCCCAGGAACATACAGCTCTGCAAAAAGGAAGTGAGATAGCACAGCCAAAGAGTTCCAGTTTCACTTTGAACCACTACCCCTCTGCCCCTCTATGATGGGGCTTTCTGGGGAGGTTTCTTCAGAGGGGGCTGGCCATTGCCGTCCTCTGAGGCTGAGAGAGTGTGGCTTCATGCTAGGGTTGCCATAAGGCAGGACCTCCAAACTGGGACAAATGTAGGACAAATGTAGGGCC
>NW_024829777.1:0-1429 GCF_019175285.1 Sceloporus undulatus
ACTTGCGTTGAAGCTATAAGATTGGGAAAGAGAAGGAGGAAGAGATATGATTGAAAACCTTTCCTCAGGTGGTTGGTAAGTGTGTTTGTATGGGGTTGATGTTTCCACCACAGAAACCTGAACTTTTGCTCTAAGGCGCTATAGGTTTCTCTCTTCTTCTTTTCGCTCTCTAGAGCTATAGTTCAAGTAGTAAACTAATCTGTTTATTTCCATGGAGCTAGATCAGACCTCCCCACACTCACCTGTATTCACTTCTTGTATAAAATGGGTCACTGGAGGAGATTGCCTACTGAGGGAGTGATTTTACTTTCACAAAATAAATACAGCAGTAGCACTATTATCAGATACCAAGTGGGTACAAAGGACCCACTACGGTGCAAAGTAGTGGTTTGAACATTGGACCACAACTCTAGAGACCAGGGTCCATTTCCCAGCAGAGCCATGAAACCAACTGGGTAAACTTGGGCAAGCCACACTCTCTCAGTCTCAGGGGAAGACAATGGCAAACCTCCTCTGAACAAATCTTGCCAAGAAAATGCCATGATAAGGTCACCATAGGGTCACCATAAATTAGTAACGACTTGAAGGCATACAACAACAGCACTAATATATTTTCACACTTCAATATGACACCTTTGGAGAATTTTTTTTTAAATGGGGAAAAATTAAGGAGCCACTGGACAAGAAACAGAAGGAGACTGTGTGGGGAGTGCAACAATTTGCCAACATGGCATTTGAAAGGGAAAGGAACAAGAAGCATCAAGAAGCAACATTAAGTGGTATGATATAAAGTGGCACAAATCAGCAGCCTGGGTGAGCCTGTGCAGAATGTTCCTTCTACAGATGGTCATTCTTTTTGCTTGTTTTGTTTTGGGGAGGGACACATTGTTGCATCTTGTCAGCACTTAGCATTTTATAAAGGCTTGGAAACTGTTCCTCTCATCTCCATTTGTGTGTGTGTGAGTGCAAGTATTGAAGGGTGACCCAAATTGTCCTCTCCATTCTGAACCTCAGTCTGGTTTAGGCTGGCCCCACTCATATCTCATTGAGTACAAATCTGCATTTGGAAACTACAGTACAGTACTTCAGGATTGGGAGAAGAATAATAGAATCATAGAATGGTAGAGTTGGAGTTGCTTTGTCTGCAGTTGCTGTTCTTGTTGTTGTGTTCCTTCAAATTATTTCTGACATGATGATCGTAAGGTGAACCTATCACAGGAGGTTTTTTGACAGAATTTATTGGGGGGCGAGCTTGCTTATGGTTATCACACACTGGAGCATTCACGGATTTTGGTATCCTTAAGAGTCCTGGAACCAAACCCCAGTGGATACCAAGGGCTCACTGTACAATCATTATTCTCTCTCTCTCTCTCTCTCTCTCACACACACACACACAGTCTTCACCAGGCTGAACATGCTCAGCTCCTTC
>NW_024829778.1:0-438 GCF_019175285.1 Sceloporus undulatus
CAGGACTCCTTCCTCTCGGACTGCATCCCCCAGAATCCCCTGGTCAGAATTGCTCTAAAGAGGGGATTCTGGCTGTTGCCTTCATCCTTGAAGAGGAGGCATTGCTCTTCCACTCAGGACTCCTTCCTCTTGGACTGCATCCCCCAGAATCCCCTGGTCAGAATGACTGTAAAGAGGGGATTCTGGGTGTTACCTTCATCCCTGAAGAGGAGGCATTGCTCTTCCACTCAGGACTCCTTCCTCTCATACAGCATACCCAAGAATCTGAGGGGATTCTGGGAGTTGCCTTCATCCCTGAAGAGGAGGCATTGATCCTCCACTCAGGACTCCTTCCTCTCGGACTGTATCCCCCAGCATCCCCTGGTCAGAATGACTATAAAGAGGGGATTCTGGGTGTTGCCTTCTTCCCTGAAGAGGAGGCATTGCTCCTCCACTCAG
>NW_024829778.1:538-891 GCF_019175285.1 Sceloporus undulatus
TCCCTGAAGAGGAGGCATTGCTCCTCCACTCAGCACTCCTTCCTCTTACACTGCATACCCCAGAATCCGCTGGTTAGAAAGCTCTAAAGAGGAGATTCTGGGTGTTGCTTCATCCCTGAAATGTTGGCATTTCTCATCCACTCAGGACTCCTTCCTCTCGGACTGCATCCCCCAGAATCCCCTGGTCAGAATGGCTCTAAAAAGGGGATTCTGAGTTTGTCCTTCATCCCTGAAGAGGAGGCATTGCTCTTCCACTCAGGACTCCTTCCTCTCAGACAACATACCCCAGCATCCAAGGGGATTCTAGCTGTTGCCTTCATCCCTGAAGAGGAGGCATTGCTCCTCCACTCAGG
>NW_024829778.1:991-1429 GCF_019175285.1 Sceloporus undulatus
CAGGACTCCTTCCTCTCGGACTGCATCCCCCAGAATCCCCTGGTCAGAATTGCTCTAAAGAGGGGATTCTGGCTGTTGCCTTCATCCTTGAAGAGGAGGCATTGCTCTTCCACTCAGGACTCCTTCCTCTTGGACTGCATCCCCCAGAATCCCCTGGTCAGAATGACTGTAAAGAGGGGATTCTGGGTGTTACCTTCATCCCTGAAGAGGAGGCATTGCTCTTCCACTCAGGACTCCTTCCTCTCATACAGCATACCCAAGAATCTGAGGGGATTCTGGGAGTTGCCTTCATCCCTGAAGAGGAGGCATTGATCCTCCACTCAGGACTCCTTCCTCTCGGACTGTATCCCCCAGCATCCCCTGGTCAGAATGACTATAAAGAGGGGATTCTGGGTGTTGCCTTCTTCCCTGAAGAGGAGGCATTGCTCCTCCACTCAG
>NW_024829779.1:0-1002 GCF_019175285.1 Sceloporus undulatus
GGAACCACTAGGCTTCACTGCTGCCCTGAGGTCTGGCTGGGCCTGGCTTGGGTCTACTGCTGGTGCTTTTCTCTGGCCACTGCCATTAAGGAGGGGAGGAAGGAGGCCCAGCAGTCCTTCTAGGCATGCACCACTCTCTCTGAAGGTGGGAGAGTGGGACTCCCCAAAGGGGATTTCAATGCTTTTAATGGTGGCTCTCATGCTGTAGCAAAGATGATGAGGATGATGATGATGATGATATCAGTCCTGGGGGGAGGGATGGAGCTGCTGCCAGAACTTAATCATCCTTAATGCCACCATCGCTGGGCCTTCTTGTTCTGCACCACTGTCATGGCCATGGCTCATTGCCATGGAACTCTGGGAATGTTCTTTTGGTTTGGCATTTTAGGTGTTGTTAAGGTTTGGAAATACTGTTTCCAACTTCGGGGCCCTTTCGTCCTCCATTTTGGGTTCCATGAAGGCATCAAACTGCCATCTGCCAAGCGCTGAGGCAGAGGAGGCCATTTTGTGCTGCTTGTGACTGTGGGGAATAATGTTCCAGAACCTTCTCTGAGGCCTCAGTTGAACAGAGGCTCCTCTTTCTCTCCTGAGGCTCCAGAGTCAGAAGGAGGCCAGGCTCCTTGGGCCAAAAGGAAGGAAGTGTGTCTCTTTGGCCTGTTACAGACAGCCAAAATAAAGCTGCTTCGAGTCACAGTGGATTTATGGTGTTTCAATGATGCATGTGTCCTAAGAGTCCAGACACCACACCAAAGCCACTCTCCAGTCCTTAGGGCTGGAGCGTGGCTTTGGTGAGACTTCTGGACTCTTAGGATGCATGCATCATTGAAACACGATACCTCCACTGTGACTCGAAGCAGCTTTATTTTGGCTGTCTGTAACAGGCCTTTGTGTGTCTTTTGTGTCTCTTTTCTGAGAGGGTTTTCTTATTACACAGCTCTGCTCCTTCTGGGGATGATGGGCTTTAAAAGGGATCAGAAATGGGGATGTTAGTTTTAATACAAG
>NW_024829779.1:1102-1429 GCF_019175285.1 Sceloporus undulatus
ATGTGTGTCTTTTGTGTCTCTTTTCTGAGAGGGTTTTCTTATTACACAGCTCTGCTCCTTCTGGGGATGATGGGCTTTAAAAGGGATCAGAAATGGGGATGTTAGTTTTAATACAAGCCTTATTATTATTATTCTTCACAAAGATTGGGCTTTGGCTTCTAACAGGAGGCTTGTCCCCCCCCAAAAGGCCAAAAGTAGCTACTTTGGGATGTTTTAAAAGTCTCTCCAGTTTCTTATTGAGAGATTTTCACTCAAGAAAGAAACCATCTCAAATGACCAAAAAAAATAGAAAGAAACAAGAACAACAAAAATAAGGATTACAGACTA
>NW_024829780.1:0-1429 GCF_019175285.1 Sceloporus undulatus
ATCATCATGGGCAGAGTTCAATAAATGGGAAGTCTTATTCGTGGCCAAGTGTTTGTTTTTCCGGGAAGGCCTGCCAGAAGAGATCCGACTTAATGGCTTTTTTAAAGCTCTCTAGATTGCTCAAACCACTACACCACAGTGGCTCTTAGGCTTATGGTGACCCTCCCTTAGGGTTTTCTTGACAAGATTTCTCCAGAAGGGCTTTGCCTTTGTTCTCCCCTGGGGCTGAGAGATTGGGACTTGCCTAAGGTCAGATGCCAGCAGAGTTGTGCGTCTCATGCCATCACATGTTGTTGCATGCTTTCAAGTCATACCCAACTTATGGCAATCCGAAGGTGAATGTATCACAAGGTTTTCTTGGCAAGACTTGTTCAGAGAGAGTTTTCCCTTTGCCTTCCTCTGCAGTTGCGAGCGTGACTTGCACAAGATCACCCAATAGGTTGCCACGTTTGAGTGGAGATTTGAATCCTGGTTTTCCAGAATCCAACACTCAAACCACTATACCACTAAAATCCATCAATGAGACCTTTATTGGCCAAGCGAAATGCACAATATACTTATTGCAAGCACTGTGACTCCTTGGCCCCATTCCCCCTGGCTTATGAAGCAGATCAAGACTGGGATTATGGTGCATCGTTCCCATTTGAGAGCGCATTCAATCCTCATTGCGCCGATATCGACACCAATTGGAATTCAGATCTGATCCCCATATAATCGATTTTTCCAGGAAAAAGCCGAATCAGTGGTGGATAACCCAGATTAATATGACTGTACTTTTTCAGAGGTTTTTCCTGCACCTCCCGAGTGTGATTCAGGGCAAATGAATGGGAACGACAAGGGTGAGGAGAGCCATTGAACACCGTTTTTAACTATTCTATTGTCTTTCATTTTACATGCCTGCTCGATTGCCCCCCAGACAGCCGAGGGAGCAACGGGGGAGGCAAAAGGACTTGGGGGGATGGAGGCTTCCTCTCCTTTCCCCAGAGGGCCTCTTGGAAGACATAGGACAGCCTGGGAGGCAAAGGGACTTGGGGGCATGGATGCTCCTTCTCTTTTCCCCAGAGGGAGAGCACCTATTTTCATTGACTGCCAACCCCCTCTCTAAAAAATAAAAAAAAAGGACAAAGGACACAAATGGGAACGGAGAGCAAAATGAACCGTGTCAAAGTGCTTCGAATTAGGTGACAACACTGTGACGTCAGGAGCCTATGCGCTCGATTGACAGCTTGTTAAAAAAAAGGCTCTGGAGGGGGCAATGGGAAAAATCAAAATATAAAATCCACACTTTCTTTACTTCTGACTGGTTTAATTCATGCTTTTCATTACCCCCTTTATGCTTGTTGGATCATATTACAAACAGAGAGGAAGAAAGTCACAATGACTAGAACCCCCTCAGGTCTATATTCTTGGTTTAGTGTCTCCGTGTTCC
>NW_024829781.1:0-1429 GCF_019175285.1 Sceloporus undulatus
TTCTTGAGGTTCTTCCCAGAGGTTCTTCCCAGAGGACCTGAGTCTGCGGTGGATTGTATGGGAGGAGGCTCTCCCACAAGTAGTCAGGACCCAAGCCATGGAGGGCTTTAATGGTTAAAAGCAACACTTTGTATTTGCCCAGAAACTAATGGGCAGCCAGTGGAGGGATTTAAGAACTGGTGTCAAATATGGTTCAATTGCATTGGAAAAAACATTTCTCGGGAGGGGAGGGGAGTTTTCTCTGGAGTCCTAAGAGGAGGGGCTCTGGGGAGGAGAGAAAAGCCAAAGTCTAGGCCAAAGCCAAGAGGAGGGAGACAGAGGGACTTCATAACCCTGGCAATCCCCTGGCAACCTGGGAACTAGGTTTAGAGGCCCTCCCTTCATTCCAAATGCCCCTGCCCTGGTCTTGAAGGGAGAGAAGAACCAGCAGTGTACCTGCTTGACTGGATCCCCACTGCTATTCCCTTCTCTTTTGTGTCATGTCTTTTTAGATTGTAAGCCTGAGGGGAAGGGAATTGTCTAATTAACTGTCTGTAAGCTGCCCTGGGATCCTTTGTGGCTGAAGAGAAAAGAATACATACTCTAAATAAAGAGGTATAGAAGTAACAATTCCCAAATTATTGTGTTATAGTATTAGCAATGTAGCATGTACATGTCTGTACCGCTTATCGGTGCACTCAGCACTCCCTAAATGGTTTACAATCTGTAAGTCAATTGCCCCCAACAAACTGGCTACTCGTTAGACTGACCTACGAAAGGATGGAAGGCTGAGTGGACATTGGAGCCTCGCCTGGGATCAAACTCACAACCCTGGCTGCAGCAGTGACATTTAACCACTGCGCCACCAGTGCCCCAGATTCTCCACAATCTTCCAGTCTAGACAATTCAACATCCCCTTTACTTTCTTCTCTGTGTGGCTAATGTAGTATTTCATTGTTGTATGACCTTTAAGCCAAATAAACAGAGTACAATATTGCTGCAAACTTCATTTAATTACAAAATATAACACAGTTGGAATATTCTGAAGAAGGTGAATGAGGAAATCAGATTACATCGTACTGTTTACAGACTCGAGTCTGTCATTTCCCCATCATATACACGTTGTTAACTGCCCTTGAACTGGTCCCGAGGCCCCCGACTCATGCTGACCCTGTGGATGAGACATCTCCAAGACCCCTGTCCTCCATTGCTCTGCTTAGGTCCTGCAGATTCATGTCTGATTATTGACTCTACCCATTGGGCATGCGGTTTTCTCTACCTTCTATATTTCCTAGCATCATTGTCCTTCCTAATGAGTCATGCCTTCTTGTGATGTGTCCGAAGTACGACATCCTTGATTTAGTCCTCTTGGCTTCCAGAGAGAGTTCTGTCTTGATCTGCTTTAGAACCCATTTGTTTGGCTTTTTGGCTGTCCATGGGATCCTTAGCA
>NW_024829782.1:0-1429 GCF_019175285.1 Sceloporus undulatus
GAAATACTTGGGAGAAAGGGACAACATTATTTCTGAACAAGTAAGTGGAAAAACTAGCAATTTGAAACCATGCTGGTATTGAAGCTATAATGTTGTTCCTGCAGTATTAGGTTGTGATGCTGGCAAGAGATCACAAGAAAATGCAGGAAAATAGACTAGAATTAATAGTTACATTTTTACTCCTTCAAGCATAATTACTACTCTTCAGGAAGAACAGTGCTTCTTTCCTCTCCACATGATGATTTTTCAAGGGCAACTAATTTAACCCATATTTTCAGAGTGTATAGAAAAATATGAGTTATGTAGTCATGGGTCGTCGTAGATATGTCTAAGGGTCTCACATGGGAGCTCTAGCTTTGGTCATGAAACCTATTAGGCAGACATGGCAAGTAACTTTTTTCACCTTAACAAGCTACCTTGAGAAAGTTATTTTAATATGTGTTAAACAAAATAAAGTAAAATTTTGCATACTGAAAGACTGGTATGAAACTTCCCACTGGTGTAAAAGACGAAGAATTTCTTCACTAGGAAAAGATAAGGACTAAGGTTCCCAAGTGTCCCATTTTCTATGGGACACCTTGTATTCCAAACGTGAAATCCTGTTCCATATCAGGGCTGCATGGGACACTTGCAAGTCCATATTCCTTGATTTGTTGTACACAGCAAAATGACCTTCCAAACCAAATGTTGGAGGTCTGCCCTCTGGGATGGTACTGCTCTTCTTCCTCCTCTCAGGTTGTCCAGCAGTTATATCTCATATTACTTGATTCAAGTCACCACTGAGCATAACAATGGACCTGGAAAAGAAGCCCCTTTCATGCACAGCCAGAAGCCCCTTTCTACTTGGCCCAAAGCTACCATCTTGGCCCAGAGGCACTTACCTCACTAGCAGGCCAGCTCCCAGTCGTCCCCATCTGGTAACTGGCTATTTTATACTATTGATGGGCAGAGCTCCCCCTCATCAAAGAAATGGTGTAAAATATTATCTTGAAAGTGAGCCTGGGAGCCTGGCACCTTCTTATATGGAGCCCTGGTAGTGCAGTGTTAAATTCCGTTACTGCAGCCACAACGTTGCAAATTCGAACACAGGGCTCCAAAGTCGACTCAGCCTTCTATCCTTTCATAGGTCGGTAAAATGAGTGCCCAGCTTGTTTGTGGGCAACTGTCTTACTACAGACTGTAAAACCGCTTAGAGCGTGCCGAGTTCACTATTAAGCGGTATAGAAAGCGGTAAACGCTATTGCTATTGCTTATATGTAAAATTTAAAAAATGCTACTCCCCAGGTGTTTTGAGTTCTCCAGGATTTTTCTAACATAACATGTTTAATCAAAAGAAGGAAACCTAGTTGACCACCTGTGATGGGGACAGAATGAGATAACAGAGGATTTTTCTTGACACTATGGCCTGTTACAGACTGCCCATATAAAG
>NW_024829783.1:0-1429 GCF_019175285.1 Sceloporus undulatus
TGTGCATGTGCAAGTTTGTACAAGACTCTTGAAAGGATCATCTTTTTAAACATTATGCCACTCTTGAACCACTGAAGTCATTGAATACA
Source organism: Sceloporus undulatus (assembly GCF_019175285.1). Lineage (NCBI taxonomy): Eukaryota > Metazoa > Chordata > Lepidosauria > Squamata > Phrynosomatidae > Sceloporus > Sceloporus undulatus. The sequence continues at coordinate 90 of NW_024829783.1, forward strand.
GACTCTCTATAAACTTTTTATGCTGATTTGTTTTAGTAGAAGAGGACCCAGCTACTTCACAATCCCCAAATAGCTTCCTGATCTGATGCCAGGAAGAGCACAGTTTTCTGCATGTATCTTATTTTTAGAAGTGAATACTTACAGGTGCAAAAGTACCCTTGCAAAATTCAGCATAATTTTAGAGTGGTATAAGCTTCATCACGTAATTCTAGTATGATGCGTGAACAGGAAACGTGCAATCATTTGCTTGGGGAAAACAAAGGTCAAGTGAAATTTCACAAAAATACTAGTGCTCAGGTGAAAAAAAATTTTGCCAAATGAAAACCCTCTCTTGGAACTTTATCACACTGGGGTAAAACCGTTCCCCAGTGCGTTCTAAAGGGGAAGAGCGGGGCCGCGCATGGAACGTGATGAGAACCGGATGGGGCCCAGAATGCAACTTTACCACATGGGGAACACCGCCGCCTCGCGTTCCAATCAGGTCCCAGAGGGCGCCATTTCTGGGAACGCTTTGAAACAGTTTTGCTCATTCTCTCATATTCTCTCTCTCTCTCTCTCTCTCTCTCTCTCTCTCTGTTTGCTTGCTTTGTTTTGCTGTCTGCATATACTTGATTCCTGATTCAAAATATATCACAGGCTGTTAATTTTGAATAGTATTACATATGTGGATTTCTTTAGGAATATATTCAGAATGTACAGTCAGGTGCCATAGTGAAAATGAAATCAGCTGCAAGAAGCAAATTTATATTCTGAGCATAAAGAATTAAATCTCAGCTCCAGCTGGTCTGATAGATATAGCTGCCAAACAAGGCGTTCTGAATGCAGAATGTTTTTTGCTGGAGAGAGAGAGGGAAAAGGGGAACCTTCCAGTTATGTATATACTTATTGCCATTTTATTCATGGATGCTGCCCTTCAAGAATCTGAGGGGCCATTCAGACTACGAAAAAAAGCGGTTTTCAAAGCGAATCTTGCACGTGAAGTTCATACTCACCCCGAATCTCACACAAGCGAATCCGAGGCTTGCACACCCGTTCTGTGGTAAATGGCCCCTAGCGCGGTGTTTTTGAAATCGGCGCAAATACCGTTTCTTTTGGAAAACCCCGGGTTCTGGGAATGAGAACTTTGGCCTCGATCACGATCGAGGCAAATTGAGGGAGGGATTTAGGTCAGAGGTGTCAGGAAAAAGCCACATGGGATATATAGTCACAAGAAATATAATATGTATATGAATGTATTTGAAAGTAACATGACACAGCAAAAGTTATTGAATTGTCACACAGGTGTTGTAAGTAATGTAATTAGAAGGTCCTGAAAGCCAAGGACATATGAGGCAATGACA
>NW_024829784.1:0-1429 GCF_019175285.1 Sceloporus undulatus
AGGGAGGGGACAATGTACATTTTTGTTCTGCAATTCCAGCGCTGTGGCCAGGCGGTGGCGCTGTTTCCCTCCCTCAAGGCTGACGCTCCGCCTCCCTCCCCCCAGTGGCTGAAATGAACCCTATGGAAAGCGGGAGAGGTCGCTTGAAATAGAGAGAGGAGTGGGCGGGGCTGGAGGCATGGACAGGCAAATTTAGGACCAATGGGACGAGAGCAGGACCCCAAAGTCTCCCCGAGGGCCAAAAGGTCTCCTGCAAGGCGAGGCTGGAAGGGCAGGGAGGGTTTGGCTCAGGGGTCCTGAAGAGGGCCATGGGGGGAAGGCACTGCTGGGCCTGGAGGGCAGACAGAGGGGCCTAGTTGGAGGAGGCCCGAGGTAAGTCTCCCGTCTCACTCTATCTTCGAAGAGCATCCAAAAGGGTGGCTTCATGGGCAGCCTTCTGTGTTCTCTTATAGGCTATTACTTTGCTTAGCTTCATTGGTGGTTTGGTATTTTGCCTGTCCCTCCATCAAAATATTAGGTGTGTGGGGTGTGCTGCCTGTTGTGGTCTTGTTATCCAAACCTAATTTTTGGCTTGTAATGGTTGAGATTCTCTCTGTAGAAAGAGTAGAAGAAGGCCAGAAGTTAAGGAAAGCAATGGCCCAAAGGGCACAAAGACAGAGTCCTGCCCAGGAAGCCTCCCCTTCTCACTCCCTTCCGTTTCAGACTCTGGGGCCTGAAAAAGGTTCTGTAAGAGAGTACAGTATTTTATCATTGATGAAGTTTCTAAGTTCCTATCTAAAGTACTTACTATTCCTTTACTTACGAAGACACCACCGTCACATTCCTGCCTCCAAGGCTTTCTTCTGTCCATCTGCCACCTTCTCAGACCTCCCTATTGAAACTGTAAAGACCTTCAGGAATATATGATCTTTGAGCCTGATCTTAAAGGGGGGAGTCAACTCCGTCCCCCTTCTTTTATGGTGAGTTCCTTAAAAGCACCTAAGTCTTTGCATCTGACCCTAAGTCAGGATTCTGTTTCGTAGACTTCATTTGCTTCGTTGTTTCATATCCAAAGGGTTGAAGGAACATATTGGAACCTTCAATGGGATGCTGGAGAGCGATACTACATTTGCCTCACCACCACTCTGCCATTTTGGCTGGGATGCCATGTATGTATAAAAATTGTATGTATATGTGTGTATAGAGCCGTTGTACTCTCTATTCTCCTCTATGGGTCTGAAACATGGGTCACTTACCACCAACAACTACGACTCCTTGAACGCTTTCATCAGCGTTGTTTACGCACAATTCTAAATATACACTGGACTGACTATGTGACAAATGTTGCTGTCCTTGAGCAAGCAGGGATCACTATCATTGAGGCCATGCTACTGAGGACGCAGCTGCGTTGGGCAGGACACGTTTCTAGGATGAAGGACCATCGCCTCCC
>NW_024829785.1:0-1429 GCF_019175285.1 Sceloporus undulatus
TACCCTGATAATGCTCAACAATTTCCAGAGCTGACACTGTTGAAAGCCTCCCAGACCTTGCTGCATCTTTGGGCTCAAAATCTCCATACTGAAAGTTTTGACACACCACTTTTTCATAGTTTGAAGGAGTTTTCTTTTTTTTAAATAGATTTTATTGTTTACAAAAAGTAAAATACAATTACATCACCATTCTACTTTAAAAACACAAGCTAAAATACAGATTTACAAAACTGAGGTCTCATCCAAAACTCCAAACCAAAATTTCCTGTGGTGTTGTGGTGGAACATGAACATGAGAATTGGAGTTAATACTGTATATTCTATAAGAGGTAACCACTTTTTCTTAACTGGTTGCAGTTCCTTGCCTCAGACATTCTCCTGGCATCATCTGCAAGCTTCTCTATTAACCATCCTTCCCAGAACTTCATCCACCATTGATCCATGGACAGATGGCCTGTTTTCCTTCCTTCAATGATGTCATTCTGCATCTGAAATAACTGACTGTATATCCAACTCCCACCCTGTTTTATAGAAAGTACTCCTCCCATATGAGTTTTCAACCATCCAATTATACAATGCAGCTGAACCTCCCTTCACTGGTGCACCTGAGACTGTACACATTTGTTCAAGTATTGTCAATGATCTAGGGATTTCTCCTGACCACTAGTTGGGACACAAATGAGGTAATTTTTTGAATTTGGAGCCAAGAGGGTCTAAAATTCTGAAATAAGTCCTGTATAGAATAGATGCCCTTATCTTCCCATCCTTTAAATTGTGTGAATTTATCTGGGCTAAAAAGGGATGTTGTAAGAATGGTCTAATTGGGGAAGGGCTGGGAGCCATCAGATGGCACCATTTCCTCCAAACTGAAAGTAATGTCCAAAAAAAGGGTTTTCTATGTTGTTTAGAGTTCTGGCTGAGATGTTAGGGAAAAAAGGGCCAGCTAATTGAGGTTTTTCTATACTTATTTCTAGTTCTAACCAAAGTGTAGAAGTAGATCTCTCAATGAGCTGGATAACTTGGATTAACTGAAATGCTGCAAAAATAGTATTCCAGGTTGGGTATAGCAAAACCTCCATGCTTAGATTTCATATATCAACAATTTTTAGGAGCTTTCTTCTGCAGGAACAGGAACTTGAAAATTCCACACTATTCATTGATGTGATTGTATCAGTCATCAAAATAATTCAGAAGTTAGAGCTATGAAGCTGTGAATTGTCAACTTGCAACTCAAAAGAACACTCAAGCTACAATGACAAAATTATGCTTAGCTTTTGAGAAGTGGGTATAAGGCTGAGAACTTTTCTGGAAAGCTTCCGACTTTGAAAAAGTGTTGGCAGAGCATGGCTGGGACCCGGGCTTGTACCCGGGCTGCTGGCAGCATGTGATTAGGTGGTGATTTAGCATGGAGGCTTGAGCCGGTTTTAAAA
>NW_024829786.1:0-1429 GCF_019175285.1 Sceloporus undulatus
TGTTGGTGCCAACTTCTTACGGGTCATGATGCTCTTTTTACTCCTTTCCTCTAATTTTCAGGCCTCATTTTAAAAAACTATCTCTCTGGCTGACAAAGGCGACTCTATCTTTCTATAGCTTTCTATTATAGCAGGAAAATTCCACCACTACAGTTTCAAATTCAACTTTGAAAATAATTTCAGCCAATTAACATTCATTCTTTTTAATTTTTTCTTTGGGTAGCAGTTATTATATATTTGTAGTTTAGAAATACATGCTCCTAAGGCTACCTAATTGGATAGACAGTTTGTTTTTTTCTAAAGTGCCATGGACCAGTAATGTATTTTTCCCCATTGGCTACAACTATATTTATCTTTCATGGAACTGGTTGGGAGGCAGTGGCTGACAGAATGGCACCACTCCATTCACCAACACTCTGTACCTTCTTGTGTAATCAATGTGTACCTCTGATGTACTTCCTTATGTAAGTACTGAAGTAACAAATAACTGAATGGGTAGGTATGTTCAAAGAATATAACAGTGATATAATTACTTAAAGCAAGATGTAAAAATTTTTTAACACCAACATAAACATACAGCATTTTTTTCTCCACACCAAGCAAATTATGAAAATTTCTGCATTTATTTATTTATTGTTTTTATTGATTAGCATTTTGGGACTTTTTAAAGGTTTTATGAAGCATTTTGAGTGTAAACCTCATTTTTAAAAGAAAAATGTCCTACATTTTTGTGAAAACATGGGAAAATGTTAGGTGTATATGTTGCAAATATACTATGCAATTTCTTCCACAAAATCCTTGAAACAGTGCCCAAAAGGCCTCTGTGGGTGGCAGCACTACATTTGATAAAGCTGTTGTAACAATCCTCATATAGCCCTTTGCTAGATGGCTTTTTGAGGATATAATGGAGACAAATCATCCATAAACCATTCACCATTTAGATTTTATGAAACTACAGGTCTTCCAAGCCTGACTGAGAGAAGTGTCCAGACAGTGAAGAACATTTTCATGGAAGAATTAGTAGATCTGAGAAGGATTAAGTACCTTTCTTTCATTCTTGCAGATTCTCCCCTACATGTACTCTTTTAGCTCTCATTCACATTATCTAAGAAAGCATGTGTATTTAGGAATAACATGAAAGTTCATCATTACTGTATTTGCTTTGGGATACAGATCTGTTGAGCTTACATTGTTCGTTTGAGCATCGTGTGTTCCTTTCCTCCAAATGTCCATCAGCTTGGAATTTAAATTCTGCACATCTGTGATCAAGTTTAAGAGCATATGCAGAAGTTTTTCTTTTAAAAGAAAATTATGAAATTTTCTTTTAAAAGAAAATGGATGAAATTAACATCTTGATGAAATACATTGGATACCCTAGACCTGGGGTAGGCAACCCTTTTGAGCCGGGGGCCGGGTTGCTGTCCCTCAG
>NW_024829787.1:0-1429 GCF_019175285.1 Sceloporus undulatus
CCGCTCCCAGGCTCTGGAATGACCTCTGGATGAGATCCGTCATATTAATACCTTGGAAGCTTTTAGGAAGGATATTAAGATGGATCTCTTTCCAGACTAGATTAGATCTATTGACTTGCCTCTCCCTACCCCTGACCCTTACCCTTGCCATCAGTATGATGAAAATTGTTATTGAATTGTAATTCCTGCCCTCCCCTTTCACCTTCAGAAAATGAAAACTTCTTCTCTCCCCCGCCCCCCGAAATATGTTGCTTCCAATGCTATTGAACCCTAACATGTGTGATGCTTTCTATTAAGCAGAAAACTCTTCCCCAAATGAGGCATCAGAAGGGAGGATCTCTTCTCTGCCCCACTTTCCAGGAGGGAGGGGGCTCCTCAAAGCCATTTTTACCTTTGTATCCCTCTCCCCTCCATGGCCATGCCTCTCTCCAAGGGTCCCCCCGGCCTCTATTCTCAGAAAAAAAAAACCAAAGTACCTAGGACTCAAGGAATTCCCCAAGGAGGGGCCAGAGAAGGAAAGAGGGAGAGGAGGGGCTTACTTCCTTACAACCCCCCAAGGGCCCCCAGAAGACCCTCCAGCCATTCCTCTGAATGAACAGGGGCTCTCCCCACTTCCCTCCCTCCCTCAGAACAGACTGTGAGGGCAGCCATGGCTTCAGAGGCTGAGACTATGCATTCACAGATGCCCCTAAGGGCCCTCTTCAGCATGCACAGGGATTGCCAGGGCCTAGATCCTGCTGCTTATTCCGCTGGGGGCTGTTACAGGAAAGGAAGGTACAGTATGTGACGGGGGCTCAGCGGCCTCCCCTTCCTTCCTTCCTTCCTTTGAGGAGACTGCAATGGAGCCCAAGGTGCAGAGCTAGACTCAGGAGGGAAAGGCAGAAAAGTAAGGCTCTAGTTAGGAAATATAGCTCTCTCTGTGTATATTGTATGCATGTGTGTGTGTGTGTGTGTGTCTGTCTGTCTGTCTGTCTGTGTTTGCCTCTGCTGTTCTTATGGCTGGGAATGGAGCTCAGAACTGAGGAGAGAAGAAAGGCTCAGTTTTGGGCAAATTCAGAACTTCTGTGCATCAAAGAGTCCAGTGTGTTGAAACAGCAAAGAACTTTACTGAGAACACATAGAAATTCAGTGTTTAAGCCACAACTGCTCACTCCAATCCAAACAATATATTGAAACCCCAAACCCTAAAACATCACCCTCTTCCAAATCTAGCCCCCACCTCCAATTCCCATTGTCTATGCCCCACAGGTAACAAGCCCCCCTTTGCTATTCCCACAAACTAGCCCCTTTCTGTTAATACCAGCCTCCAACTTTCTTCAGCCAGCCAACATCTCAAACATTGCAAATGCTTTCATTCCCATAGCTATTCTAGCCAGCTCTAACAAATCCCAGCCCCCAACTACCTAACCTTTTCCACGACCCACAATCC
>NW_024829788.1:0-1429 GCF_019175285.1 Sceloporus undulatus
ACAGATGGCTAATATCTGACAAGACACAATATAGGGCTGGTACAGACTGGCCCTTTGCAACGCCCTCGTCATGTGCTAGGGTTGCCTCAGGGTGCTCCATCCACCTGCTCCTCAACCTTAGCACGTGATGAGGGCGTCACAATGGCGGTGCCCTGTACTCATGGGTGCTGCCATTGTTACGCAAGCACTGCATGGCATCCTCATGGTGCCGCACAGCACTTGCGTAACCAGTGCGTCAGTGGTGCACTTGTTACGCTGCTGCCACGGTGTAAAAAGAACCTGCTTTTTGCATGTTCTTTTTCCTCCATAGGGAAGCTGTGCGGTTTGGCGGCTGTGGCTTCCCTGCTGAGGAGAAAAAGCCACCGCTGCTCTGGACCATTTTACAGGTATGTTCCAGGCCATAGAAACCATATTTATTCCTTTAGGGCAGGCCTGCACAACTTGGAAGTAGGCAAGGGCCAAAATTAAAATTGCCAGACTTCTTCAGGCCACAAATAGGTCTTAATTAATTATTATAATGAATTAAAATTAATTACTAATTATACATTACTAATTATTATCAACTATTAATTAATGCTTACTAATTAATTATTGTTAATGGCTAATTATTAATAATTATTAATTATTAATATTAATACTATTAATTCCATCCTCTGCTGCTTCCACCCTGCTCTTTCTTGCTCTTTCTTGTACCCTGCACTAATCAATTACAGATCTGTAACTCTAGGGTATGAATCCATAACTGCTGTACTGAATTCCAACTATTGTTTCTTGTCCACAAGTAATTCACAGTGACATGGAACAATCAACTGATGACCATAATGTGTCTTTCTGTGATTCTTCAATTTATTTGCAGTTTTGATTCTTCGGCAAGTGTCACATCGCAGGTTTCACAGCCTTGCAGAAGAACTTTTGTGGTAAGTTGTGCCTTTGCAATGTCTGGCAGTTCACAATTGGTGAAAACACTAATCATTTTTCTTTCTTTTTATTAGTGTACTTACTGGTGCACTTTTACTGGGTACTGTATAGGCGTATATATGCATAAAAGTACTGCAAGAAAACATGTACTTCTTTGTTTGATATGAAATTTTCAAGACATATGGTTGATTTTCTCAAAAAAAAAAAAAAACAGACCTAACAACTTCACACCACAGGGAAAGTAATATCTTTATAGAAGTAATTTCAAATAATTTCTATGATGTTGTTACAAATTATATAGTACACCTTCAGACATAGATGGAAGGTGCCAATATGCACAAGTTCAACGTATGTTACACTTCTGTTTATTAAGCAAACAGATACATCAGTTATAATCAGTATTAGAAATAAATTGAAGAGAAGATAACAGAAGACTCTGTCCTAAATAATTCCAGACTTTTCCTCATGTCTTGATAGCCTACCTTTTTTGCCAGCCTAGTTGGACATGTGC
>NW_024829789.1:0-1429 GCF_019175285.1 Sceloporus undulatus
AAAGGCCTGTTATAGACTGCCAAAATAAAGCTGCTTCGAGTCTCTTTGGAGGTATGCTATTTAAATGATGCATGGGTCCCAAGAGTCCGGAGGTCGTGCCAAAGCCACACTCCATTCCTAATCACTGGAGTGCAGCTTTGGTGCAGCTTCCGGATTCTTAGGATGCAAGCATCATTTAAATAGCATACCTCCGAAGAGACCCGAAGCAGCTTTATTTTGGCTGTCTGTAACAGACCGAAGAAACTTTTCTAGAACATGGCCACATAGCCCAAAAAACCCACAAAAAACTATGGATGCCGACCATGAAAGCCTTCAACTTCACAGTCTATAAAATACTAATACTGAATCATCTGTAGTTTCTATTAGTTCCTTAAAATCCAGCCATCAGAAACGGGAATGCGTGAGTGAGATTATTCGCACATAACTTGAAGGCGCATAACAACAAGAAGTCTTCAAGTCAACTCTGACCTATGGGGTTCTGTCCTCGGTGTTCTTGGCAAGATTGATTCAGAGGTTTGCTATTCCCTTCCTTTGCTATTCCCTTCCCTTGTCCAATGCTACGCAGTGGGTTTTCATGGCTGAGTGGGGATCTAAACTGTGGTTTTCCAGAGACCAACACTCAACCCACAACATCACACTTGTTCAGCTTCTAGTATAGACAGTCTAGGTTGACCAAGGGTGTGATTCAGGTTTTTTGTGATTTAGCTTTACATGAATGAGACATGGAGTTTATCACACTGGGCCTAATTCCAGCATTAAAGAGAGATTAAAACGCATTTAAAACATCCTGCAAATAAAGCGAAAATGGCAAGTAACTGCATGAATGATTATCACACGCAATTGCACAAATAAAGTGATATTGGAAATGCATTGTTGCTGAAATCCCAAAAGTAAAAAGATATGCATTAATGCTTCTTTGTGACCACTTTAATGGCGGGTTTTGTGCAACATTATGTGAAATTGTTTCACGTAATTATGCGATTTTTCCAGGATATTCACGGGATAAACTCCCTTCATGTGATAAACTCCTTGGATTCATGCACCCAGCCTTTCTCCTCCTCCTTTGGCAAAGCCATGGGGAAGAGATAATGTTCACTTCCATTTTCAACTAACCACATCATATTGCTTGGTTTGAACCCTAAATGTTGTTAATCTTCTTTACTATGGTTGATTGAAGCAAACCAACTTAGTATGCAACATCTTAAAACTGTCTTTTTTCAATTAAGACTGATCACATCTTGGTCTTGATCTAACAACAGAATGTAGTGCCTTTAAAATGCAAGTGAGGGATTTTCAGTTTGGAGAAGAAAGGAAGGATAACAGTCAACCAAATAAATAAATAATAATGAAGACATAGTAGATAACAATGTAAAGGCAAGGTGCTTTGCAAATAACACCAACGTGGTGAGAAAGCTGCTTCCAGATGTAA
>NW_024829790.1:0-1429 GCF_019175285.1 Sceloporus undulatus
TATACATAGGTTATTTGGGAAATGGGAATTGCTATGCTTTCATTAAATCTGAAGCCACTAGAGACTTGCTTTCTCCTGCAGAGTTGAGCAGCTGCTTCAGTTACATTTATGATCATGCTTTTCAAAGATGGAGTGTGTTGGTCAAAACTGCCATTAGTCACCAACAGCTGGACCAATGTGAAGAGGTAAGAACAAGCCACAACTGTCTTTGATTGGCACTGACTGAATTTCTCTCAAGAAACTAGAGAATGAGTGAGAGACAGAGAATACACACCTAATATATTTTAACTGCCAGTCAAGTATATTACAGTTGATTATCAGCTCATTATAGAAATGCTTCAGGGCAACTCTACCACAGTGACTGAATTCACCCTCCTGGGACTAACAGACAAGGCTGAACTCCAGGGTACTTTATTTGCAGTGTTCCTGATCATGTATTTGATGACAGTGATGGGGAACCTGGGCATGAACCCATTAATCAAGGTTGACCCTCAACTACATAACCTTATGTATTTCTTCCTCAGCCACCTAGCTTTCCTAGACTTCTCATACTCTTCAGCCATCATGGCAAAGGTACTGATCAACAAGTTAGTTGAGAACAAAGGCATTTTGTTCAGTGGCTGTGTGGCCCAGATGTATAATTTGATTGCATTTAGGACCACTGGGTGCTTCCTTTTGACTGTGATGGCCTATGCTCAATATGTGGCCATCTGTAAACCCTTGCTCTACAATGTCATCATGTCCCACCAGCTCTGCCTGCAGCTCCTTATTGGTTCTTATCCACAGATATTTTTACCCACAGATTCAAGCATCCACATAGAATCATAGAATCACAGAATCGTAGAGTTGGAAGAGACCGCAAGGGCTATCCAGTCCAACTCCTTGCCATGCACGAAATCACAATCGAAACATCCCCGGCAAATGGCCATCCAGCTTCTGTTTGAAGACCTCTAAGGAAGAAGACTTCACTACACTCCGAGTGGAGTCTCCTTCCTTAGAGGTCTTCAAACAGAGGCTGGGATGCTTTGAAAATGCTTTAAAATATATAAATTCCAGAAAGCAAACCTTGATTTTGCCATTTTATATATTTTCTATGCCACTGTATTGAATGGGACTTGAGCATCCACAGATTTTGTTATCCACGGGGCGGGGGGTGTCCTGGAATCAAACCCCAGTGGATAACAAGGGCCCACTATATTTGTGCCTTGGTGATTTCAGTGATGCACACAAGCTGTGCTTTCTGACTCTCCTGTCGTTCTAATGTCATCCATCATTTCTTCTGTGGTGTGATTCACCTCTTCAGCATCGCCTGTACTGACACCAGAGTGAATAAGATCATACTGTTTTTCTTCTGTATTGAACCCCTTGATCTACAGCCTAAGGAACAAGGAGATGAAGAATGCATTGAGAAGGCTGTTCAACAGGGGGG
>NW_024829791.1:0-1429 GCF_019175285.1 Sceloporus undulatus
GGAGGGAGGGAGGGAGGAAGGGAGGGAAGGAAGGAAGGAAGGAAGGAAGGAAGGAAGGAAGGAAGGAAAGAGTTGGGGGGAGGAGAGGGAGGGAAGTTGTCCCCAATGGCAGCGCGCGTGCACGTGCGCCGCCATTGGGGACAACGGGACTTGAGCATACGCGGATTTTGGTATACGCGGGGGGTCTGGAACGGATCCCCCGCGTATACCAAAGTCCGACTGTATATTCTATATCAGTGCAACATTCAGAAAAATTTGTACCATTCTCTTTCAGAAAATTACTGATGCAATTCCTCAGACAGCTCCACAGAAATTCACAAAATACAAAGCAAGATGCAGTCAGCTACAACCAGAATTCTGATACAGTATGCTATTATTCTTTAATATAAGTTATTAAAGATACACTCAAAATAAACAAAGACTGTAATCTTCTGTTCCAGTTTACTCATTTAAATAAACTAATGAACTATGGATTTCAGACCATGAACACTTATGCCATAATAATTTTCTTATTTGTTTTCATAAGACTGTTGTTATTGCTACAGACAAAATACAGCTAACCTTCCAGGAATTTAATCTAGGTAGAAGTGAAGGTCTGTTTGTTCAGATATATAACACAGGGTGGCTGGGGGCACGTGGGTGGGTAGAATTTTAAAAGACTCAGTTACATTGCAACATGCCACAATCTCCATCTGAAAATCAAGGTGAGTAGGGTCTTTAGAGCAACAGGCAGCATCTGTTGTCATTGGTCTATAAACAAGAAGAAAACTGTCCCATCCCATACTGTCTGGTCCAATATACAGGCAATGATCACCTTGTTTTCTGTCATTCACGTAAGACTGCTATCTTGATCTTTAAGGCAAAAGACAGCCAACAGATAGCGAGGATTTCAGCAGCAAACAGCGGGTTTGGATAAGGCAAAGCCATCATGTTGTGGGATTTACTTGGCCATAATTCTAAAAATTAAATATTGATGTGCTACTTTTTAACCATGATTTCATGGTAGTTTATGACAAAGTAAAAAAAAAAAAGGAAAAAAAGGATAGTCATATAATAAAAACTGTATATGGTCCAAAACACACTGAAGAAATAACCCAGTTTGAGACCGTTTTAGCTTCCATGGCTCAGTGCTAAGGAATCCTGGGAAATGTAGTTTATTGTTGCACCAGAGCTCTATCACAGAGAAGGCTAAATGTATATAAAACACTACAATTCCTAGAATTCCCCAGCATTGAGCCAGGGCAGTTAAAGCAGTCTTAAACTGGATTATTTCTCCAGTGTGTTTTGTCCCGACTTTAAATCCTATATAAACATAAAGACTAATGATAGAGGTGGAATTAGTGTTGCAACAGTTCTAGGCCTGGGTAAATGAGATTCTGAAATATCAGTAGGCATTCAACAAACATTTTGAGGAACATAGTCAGTGGTG
>NW_024829792.1:0-1429 GCF_019175285.1 Sceloporus undulatus
AAAAGTTGTAAATGTATCATCAGTACACATAATTCTTCACAGAACTGGAAAAAAATGTTGTGGGCTAAATTTAATATCACCTACATTTGGAGCAGAAATTTCCTATTTTTGTCATAGGAGCTGGACTGATATCAGAAGATCGTGTTGTCCACTTTCCAAGCAGAATATAATCAATTGTTTCCTTTCCTGGAAACAATTATTAGCCTTCACACCCTCTTAATACTGCCAAAATCTGCAGCAAGATTTGTGGTGATACAAATAGGAATGGCTTATTTTTAATGTGTGTTGAATTTGGAAAGAAAGCTTTAAAATATTTATCTCATCAGGCAATGTAGATGTTGGCCTGGATACCCAAAAGGGGAGTTAAATGTTTGCCCAATAGCAACAGCAGAAGTTTATTGTGGTTTATTCCTCCTCCTCCTCCTCCTCCTCCTCCTCCTCCTCCTCCTCCTCCTCCTGGTTGAAAAGTAAAAATAAGTTGCTTCTACAAATAACCTATCCCATCTCCATGTTTTATTTGACTGCAGTACTGAGGATTTTGAAATTAGACATCACTAATGATTTCTTTATTTTTCTTAATAAAAACTTTGACATTTCTCTAGATTTCTCCTTGTGGTAAATAGTTGTTGCTTTACTGTCAGTGCAACCAATTAAATAGCATTCAAATGATGTACCCCAATCTTATAACCATAAAATAACTGTTAAACCATTTTTGAAAAATATTGTTATTGTGTATGTAAAATATTGTGTTATGGCAACCCTGTGGATGAGACATCTCATCCACAAATAGGGAGATAATATGCAACCTTGTCTGACCCATTTGCCAACTGGGAACTATTCTGTTTCTCCATATTCTGCTCTAACAGTAGCAGTAACAGTTATTAGATATGTCTATCATTTTTTAATTTTTTTTTGAAACCATACAGTGATGGGAGAGAGAGAGAGAGAGAGATGTGCTAGGTTGTGTGTCCAGTTGAACTGCTGTAGTAGTTTGCAGCTACTGTATTTCCTAATCTGAACACATTCTTCAGATAGGATTTTGCTTGGAAAAGTTGTTTCCTTACACTGCAACTGCCAAAATCCTCGAGCAATAGCCATACTGGCTGGGAATCCTAAGGATTGTAATCCAAAAAAGGTTTAATTTCTTTAAATATCCTAAACATAATATGTGGGATGAAAAGTAAACATGCATATTCCATGATAATCAGTCAATCAATCACTAATTTTGTTTATACCGCCAACCTTTCTTTCCTCCTCACACTGGGACTTTAGGTGGCTCACAGATTTAAAAGGTACTTTGTGAAAGCATCACTTGATTTGTTATACAGCTTTGGATGCTCTTGTTCTCAGAGACAGGAGTGCCACCATGGTTGAAGGCTGTACAAGGCTTTTGGTAAATTTTGTCTTCCTTCAAATCTATTGTAATGCA
>NW_024829793.1:0-1429 GCF_019175285.1 Sceloporus undulatus
ATAGTTTTGCACTATAGTACTGTAATAATAATAATAATAATAATAATTATTATTATTATTTATATCCCACTTCTCCAAGCAGATCGAAGCGGCTAACAATAATAAAACAACACTAAAATACAGTAAAACATCACATAACCACAAACCCTCCCATCCACAATAAAAATATATTTTAATTATAAACTAAGCAGGGCCAGTTGAGGGGCATTTGATGGGAGGCCACTGAGAGGCTAGTCGGGGAAAGCCTGCTAGAAGGGATACGTCTTTGACCGCCTTTTAAAAGCAGTCAGGCCTGACAATACGTTGAATTTCCTCTGGCAGGCTATTCCATAACTTGAGAGCGGCAGAAGAAAAGGTCCTCAGGGTAACCGCCACCAGCCTAGTTTTTGCTGGCCGCAGCAAGTTTTTACCAGAGGATCTCAGTGTGCAGGATGGATTGTATGGGAGAAGATAATCCCATAAGTAAACTGGGCCCAAGCTATGAAGGGCTTTAAAGGTACCAACACTATGTACTGTGCCCGGAAGCTAATAGGCAGACAGTGTAGAGATTTTAATATAGGTGTTACATGGGTCACCCCTAGATCTCCTGGTGACCAATCTGGCTGTAACTCTAAAAAGATTTTTTTTTTTAAAAAAAAGTGAGAGGTTAAATTTTGCCCTTCAAAACATAGTACAGCATCAGCAAACTAGGCCCTCTTTCTTTATTTGTTTTAAACCCCTTTGGAACATATCCAAAAAAATTTGATACATAAAGCCATTAAAAAGAATGGTAGAAGTAGACATAGGTGACAGTAGCAAGCACCATCCAGGAAGGTATATTACACAAACCCATGCTTCTTTAGACCAATCTTCAGTAACATGTCATACTAAAACTGTCTTTGGATTCCTATAGTGCAGGGCTGGGTATCATTTAGCCCTCCAGATCCTGAATCCCAACTTCCAGCATTCACTTTACCATTGACTATGATGATAAGCCTGCTGGGAGTTGCAGTCCAAAAACATCTGAGAACTGTATGATTTCCATCTCTGCTGTAGTGTTTGGTGCTATCATTTTGCATAGGTTAAAACCAAAATCTTAAAAAATGTTCCTTCTTTGCTTTATATTTATACTAGTAAACAGGCCCCTGTTTCATTTCCTGAATTTTAGAGAGCATGGTTTGGGAATTGAGGGGAGTTGGACAAGTTATTTGCTTGAAGCACAACATCTCTAATTAGGCTTGCCATATCCCGCCTGGGGGTGGGACTTTCCCGGTTTGGGGCGGGTCCACACGGTCCCACATCGTGGGGGGAAAATGTGATAAGAAATTATACTGATATGCTTCCATTCTTAAATTGTGATTGTAATAGGACAGCAGGCTGGTGTGATAAAGTTCATAATGGTGATGTGAAATCTTCACTTACTTCATTCCCTATCAGTCATTGACTCAGA
>NW_024829794.1:0-1429 GCF_019175285.1 Sceloporus undulatus
ACCGGAGAACTTCCCCTGCTCACCCACCGCTGTTTTTGTAGGTTTTTGTCACAACTTTGGGCGGCAGCATAGGCCAGGATCGGCACAGTGTAGGTACCAGGGCCACGGTGCTCTGGTCTGGGAGTCACTAGGTACCCGGGGGCGAAAAGGGCAGGCGTATGGCCATTGCGGGGGCCATAACGCGGGTGCGCCTCCCGGTGACTAGGGGCTTAGTGAATATGTGAACGCATGGCATGGTTTGCGGTCAAATTGTGTTCCTTAGCCCCTAGGTCATCCCAAGCGCCTGGTGGGTGCCAGGTTGGGTTAATCAGACAACATCGGGTTGTTTGATTTCGCAGATCCTGACCTCATGTTATGCCCAAGATTGTAAGGGCAACCTGTTTATCCTGAGAGCGTGTAATAAAAACCTCTCCCTCCGCGGACCTATTCACAGCAAGGCTGAGAAAGACATTGAGACACCAAATTTGGTTTTAAACACCATGCATGTAACATTTATTGAATCACACAAGTAACACAACCATTGATTATCAAGAGCTCTTTCACTCACCCATTCATACAATACTCACACACACTTTTCTTCCGCCGAACATTGATCAGTTGTTCTTGAAGGCTGGGGATGACACCGTTGCCGCTGTAGATGCCAACAAAATGGAGATGAAAGTCCAGGGTCTTTATACTTTTTCTTCTCTCTGGCTTTTGGCTGCTGAAGTCTTGCAATATTGCAGCCCATTACTCAAATTCCTCTTTTGGGAGGACAGACAGGTTGTTCAGATCAGTCCGTGTTCAAAGCAACTTGTTCTGTTCAAAGTTCTCCATTGTCCTGTCAGTTCCTCATCATGGCGACTCAGGAGATAAGGTTCTTCCCGGTCATGGTTCGTCACACCTGGACGGCACCCCGCTTCAGCTTCCAAGTTTCAGACTTTCCTCGCCTCGGTTGCCAAATACCTTCGTCACATCAGTGCTTTGCGCGGAACCATCTTGTTTGTTCCTTTAGCTATGTTTAAAGCACAGTTCCTTGGTTCTTCGGTTCTTCAGCTCTGGGTTTAAGTCAGAGCTCACTCATTCATCTTACATACACCCCCTCTTGATAATCAATTAATTTAAAATTGATTGTCACAAAGTTATTGCTATAAAAGGTTACATAAGCCGGTTACAGAAATTGGTTAAATGTAATAATGAGGTATGTGTGATAATACTATGAGGTATATTGTGTGAAAAGGAAAGAAAGAAAGAAAAGAAAACAATAGCACACTCAATCATGATTCATAATGCAAATTCATAAGGCAAATTCTTCTTCTTTCTTCTTGGGTATCACTGAAACGATATTACTTTGACATATGCGAATTAAAATTGGAAAACAACAGGTTATCACACAAATCATAACCACCACCATAGCTATTACTGTAATAATTTCTTTTATCCACACCGC
>NW_024829795.1:0-1429 GCF_019175285.1 Sceloporus undulatus
AATAATAATAATAATTTATTTGGCAGTGCCTTTTTCTCCTTTGGGTACCCTGCCTCGAGCCTTGAGGAGAGGCAGGAGGATAGATGTAGATATGGCTGAAATGGATGAGGAGAAAGACAATCAAAGCGGCTCACAACATATTAAAATCCACATTTACAAAATTATGTCCCAAATTCCCCCCCTTAAAACAGGATTAAATATGTACAATTAAAATATAATAATAATAATAATAATAATAATAATTTATTTCTATCCCGCTTTTCCAATTCAGATCAAAGCGGCGTACAAATCCAGATAAAATTACAATAATCAATAAAATAGATAAAACAAGATATAAAACAGCATATACAGTGCTACCTTGGGTTACGAAATTAATTCGTTCCGCCGCGGCGTTCGTAACCCGATACATTTCGCAACCCGAAAAGGCTTTTCCGAAGCGCGGCTAGCGGCTGGAAAGCCGCTAGCCGCGCTTCGCATTTGAATTTCGCGCCGATATTTTTTTCGTAACCCGAAAAAAATATCGTAACCCGGAACAGTTTTTTCCAATCTAACTTTTTCGTATCCCGGAAATTTCGTAACGCGATCAATTCGTATCCCGGGGTACCACTGTAAAACGAATACTCGAGTAGCTGAGTAGGTGAATCCAGAAAAACATAGCCAGAGTCGTTACCAAATAGAGGAGGAAAACCAAAGTCACATCTCATGGGGGGAAAGCTTGGGAAACAAGTCCAAAGATGTGGCGGAGCGGAGCTCATCAGGGAGATTATTCCATATTCTCGGGGCCGAGATTGAAAAGGCCCGTTGTGAGGTCCTCACATAACGTGCAGTTGGGACCTCCAGCAAGTTTTTCCCTGCAGACCTGAGTGTGCAGGGCGGATTATATGGGGAGAGGCAGTCCTTCAAGTACCCTGGGCCCAAGCCATTTAGGGCTTTATAGGTAATAACCAACACCTTGTATTGTGCCCGGAAACAAATAGGCAGCCAATGGAGATCTTTCAAAATAGGTCTTATATGGTCTGACCTGGAACCACCAGCGACCAATCTCGCTGCCATGTTTTGCACTATCTGAAACTTCCGGGTTTGGTACAAGGGTTGCCCCATGTAGAGCGCATTACAGAAATCCAATCGAGAGGTTACCAGAGCGTGTACTACAGTTTCAAGGTCCCTTCAATCCAGGTAGGGTTGCAGCTGGCGTATCAGCCGAAGCTGGTAACAAGCACTTCTGACCGTCGCATCCAGCTGAGATGTCAATTGGAGCGACGAGTCCAGAAGCATCCCCCAGACTGCGAACTGAGTCCTTCAGGGGGAGCATGACCCCATTCAGGACAGGTGGACAAATTTCACTACCCGGGCCCGATGAACCTATCACCAGTACTTCCGTTTTCTCTGGATTCAGACTGAGTTTGTTTTCCCTCATTCAGTCCATTAT
>NW_024829796.1:13-1428 GCF_019175285.1 Sceloporus undulatus
AGGCAGCAGAGGACAGGCAGCAGCAGGAGGGCATGGCAGGAGTGGGAAGCTTTAAAACCCACTGTTCCAGCCCTCAGGAAGACCAGCATCCAAGCCAGAAGCAAGCCTTGCCTCTTCCCCCAACTCCACCAGGGGCAGAGAAGGCAGCAGAATACAGGCAGCAGCAAGAGAGCGTGACAGGAGTGGTAAGCTTTAAAAGCCACTCCTCCAGCCCTCAGGAAGACCAGCATCCAAGCCAGAAGCAAGCCTGCCCTCTTCCCCCAACTCCAGGAGCAGCACAGAAGACCGGAGAGGACAGGGAGCAGCAGGAGGGCATGACAGCAATGCTTAGCTTCAAAAGCCAATCTTCCAGCCCTCAGGAAGAATAACATCCAAGCCAGAAGCAAGCCTTCCCTCTTCCCCCAACTCCACCAGGGACACAGAAGGCAGCAGAATATAGGCAGCAGCAAGCGAGCGTGACAGGAGTGGTAAGCTTTAAAAGCCACTCCTCCAGCCCTCAGGAAGACCAGCATCCAAGCCAGAACCAAGCCTTGCCTCTTCCCCCAACTCCACCAGGGGCAGAGTAGGCAGCAGAGGACAGGCAGCAGCAGGAGGGCATGGCAGGAGTGGGAAGCTTTAAAACCCACTGTTCCAGCCCTCAGGAAGACCAGCAGCCAAACCAGAAGAAAGCCTTCCCTCTTCCCCGAACTCCACAAGGGGAAAGAAAGCAGCAGAGGCCAGCCAGGAGCAGGAGGGCATGGCAGGAGTGGTAAGCTTTAAAAGCCATTCCTACAGCCCTCAGGAAGAACAGCAGCCAAGCCACAAGCAAGCGTTCCCTCTTCCCCCAACTCCACCAGGGGCAAAGAAGGCATAAGAAGCCAGGCAAAAACAGGAGGGTATGGGAGGAGTGGTAAGCTTCAAAAGCCACTCCTCCCGCCCTCAGGAAGACCAGCAGCCAAGCCAGAAGCAAGCCTTCCCTCTTCCCCCAACTCCACCAGGGGCACAGCAGGCAGCAGAGGCCAGGCAGCAGGAGGAAGGCATGGCAGGAGAAGGATGCCATCATGCCTGTCCAAGCTGTGGCACTCAGACGTTGGGTGTGGACATTTCCCCATTTGGTACAGGACAATCCCACCGGTTCCACCCAGGCTTCAAATGTCCCATCCAGGTCGAGCTGCCTTTGCTGGGTCAAGTGACAGGACGCAGCTCTGCACCAATGGGGAAGACGAGGGGAACTCTAGCACCCAAACCCGGTTCTGGTTTGAACCCTGGGTCTTCAACTCTCAGAGTCCAGCCGGGTGCTTCTTGCTCTGGCTGGATTCAAACCTTGGCTCAACCAAAGAAGGAAATAACGAAGAGGAGGAAGGGGTGGAAGGAAGGAAGGAAGGAAGGAAGAGAGAACTATATCTCCCAGCAGCCCCTGCCCACTATGCCCTTCC
>NW_024829797.1:0-1428 GCF_019175285.1 Sceloporus undulatus
ACAAGGCCTAGGAGATGGTTTATCAGTTTCTTTTTTCCTGAGTATACTGGGAAAGGCAAGATCCCACCTCCTCATCGTCCTTTCCAACTGCTGATTTAATTGACTGCAAACTACTTTTGCACTTTGGACTCAGTTTGCAGCAGCTGAAGTAATCTGAATATAAAGAGGGAAACTGGGCAAAGGAGTTAGAAATTTGAACATTTTTAAAGCAGCTGAAAAAGCAAGATGACAATTTGGGACTGTCTCTTTCAAATTAAGACAGTTGGAAGGTATGAGTCTAACATGTGGTGGTCAGAAAATAATACACCACCACTCCTATGTTCAGGGTTGTCCTTCTGAGTGGTATTCAGGACTTAGAATCAAAGAATCATAGAGCTGGAAGAGACCTCAAGGACCATCCAGTCCAACCTACTGCCATGCAGGAACATACAATCAAAGCACACCCAACAGATGGCAATCCAGCCTCTGTTTAAAAACCTTCAAAGGAGACTCTACCACATGCCAGGGGAGTGCATTCCACTGTCAAACAGCTCTTACAATCAGGAGGTTCTTCCTAATATTTAGATGGAATCTCTTTTCCTGTAGCTTGAATCCATCGCTCTGGGTTCTAGTTTATGGAGCAGCAGAAAACAAGCTTGCTCCAACCTCAATATGACATCCCTTCAAATATTTAAACATATCACCTCTATTTATTTAATGTTTAAACAATCACCTCTTAACCTTCTCTTCTCCGGGCTAATCATTCCTGCCCCATAAGTTGCTCTTCATAGGTTATGGTTTCCAGACCTTTCACCATTTTGTTTACCCTCCAACATCAAAATTATTCCGCCAAGCCTTCCCCCACATGTCCTGATTGTCATCTTCTCCTGTGTATTGCGTGTTGTTTAGATTGTTTATTGATTTTAACTGGTTTTAATTATTAGGTATGAATGATGGATTTTTAATGATGCATTTCATTATATGGTTTAATATGGGAGATTTTCGTGGTTTAATTTTTATCTGTAAATTTTTTGTTCTGCGCTGTATTGTATTTCATTATTATCTTGTAAACCACCGTGATCGAAGGAATGGCGGTATATAAATAAAATCTCATTCATTCATTCATTCAACATCTTTTTTGAACTGTGGTGCCCAGAACTGGATGCAGTATTCCAGGTGAGGCCTGACCAAAACAAAATAGAGTGGCACTGTTACTTCCCTTGCTCTAGACTCTGTACTTCTATTGATGCAGCCTAGAGCAAGGGAAGTAACAGTGCCATTCTATTTTGTTTTGGTCAGGCCTCACCACAGTTCAAAAAAGATGTTGAATGAATGAATGAATGAGATTTTATCATCTGCTTTTTTTAGCTGCTACAACATATTGTTGACTCATTTTCAACTTGTGGTCTACCAGGACCCCTAGATCCCTTTCATATGTACTGTTGTCAA
>NW_024829798.1:0-1428 GCF_019175285.1 Sceloporus undulatus
GGCCCAGGAAAGAGCCCTGTGGGACCCCACTGGTCACTTCTCTCCAGGATGAAAAGGAGCCATTGCTGAGCACCCTTTGGGTTCGGCCAGTCAACCAATTACAAATCCATGTAACAGTTACCTTGTCTAGTTTGTTTCATGCTTTTGTTTTATATACAGTGGTCCTTGGTATATGCGGGGGATCCATTCCGGACCCCTCCCCCCGCATATACCAAAGTCCACATATGCTCAAGTCCCATTGTCCCTCTCCCCTCCTTCCTACCTTCCCTCCCTGCCTCCCTCCCTCTTTCCCTTCCTGCTTACCTGTTCAGTCACCACTGCTGCTTCTACCCCTCCTCGTTGCTACTGCTGCAGGAAAGGCCAGGTGGTAGTTTTGGAGGTCAAGAGGCCTCCAGGCCACCACCCAGCCCTTCTGCGGCAGGGGCAGCAGTGGCGGCAAGGACAAGGCTTGCTTTCCAGCATGGCCTCCCAACCCCCTCGCAACCACTGCTTCTGTGCCACCGCTGCCACCACCACACAAGGTTTGGGGGGGGGGGGCTGGAGGCCCCTTGGCCTTTCTTGCGGCAGTGGCAAAGGCCAAGGTGGTGAGGAGGCCAGGTGGCAGTGCTGGAGGCCTTGAAGGACTCTGGATCTGCTGCTCTGCCTCCTTGCTGTCGCAGAAGGAACGGGTGGTGAGGAAGCGAAGCAGCAATGCCAGCCCAGAGGCCTTCAAGTCCTCCAGCATGGCCTCCTCTCCCCCTTGGCCTCCTCACCACCACCGCTGCCACAGGAAAGGCCGGGTGGTGGTGTTGGAGGCCAAGAGGCCTCCAGGCCGACACCTGGCAGTTCCGCGGTGGCAGTGGTGCAGATGCCGCGGCTACGAGGCCAAGAGGCCATGCTGGAAGCCAAGCCTTGTTCTCCTCGACACCACCGCTGCTCCTGCTGCCTCCAGCACTGCTGCGAAAGGGCTGGGCAGTGACCTGGAGGCCTCTTGGCCTCCAACACCACCGCCTGGCCTTTCCCGCAGCAGCAGCGCTGAGGAGGCAGAGGCAGCGGCGGCGAGAAGGTTCTGTACTGTTTAATTTGGTTAACTGCTATTAAGGGACATAGCTATGAGATTCTATGATATGGGGTGCACTATAAACCTTTCAATAAATGAACAGGGACTGCAATCCTATATATTCATATTATCAGACATAACTCCAGAGAATGTTAGCCTTTTGGATGCCACATGGTTCCTCTCATTCTTCAATGCAAGAAGCAACACCTCAGCTGCCTTCTAGAAGATAAAGCAAAAAGGCTTCCAAAACAACTGAAGTCTTGGGTTCGAATCCTGCCTCCTCCTCAGCCATGGACCTTCCTTGGGTGAGGAGGAGGAAACCCCCCCCCCTCTGCATGAGACAAAGGCGGCTGGAGGCCATCCCTCTCTGTCTGCATCATCCTCTGCCT
>NW_024829799.1:0-1428 GCF_019175285.1 Sceloporus undulatus
AATATGGAATTTCTGTTCATGAGTTTGACTAGTCAGCTTTGTTTTAGATGTGTTGTAGAAGACATATTTTGGCCTAACTTCTAATGTTAGCTAAAACTATTGAATCAATTTACAGTCGGCCCTTCTTATACACTGATTTTTTATACACGGATTCAAGCATACACGGTTTGAAAATGTTCCAAAAAAGTATAAATTTACCGTGATGTTCCATTTTTTATTAGGGACACCATTTTGCTATGTCATTATACTTAATGGGACTTGAGCATACACGGATTTTGTTATACACGGGGGATCTTGGAACCAAACCCCAGCGTATAACAAGGATCCACTGTAATAGTGTTGACTTACTGTTCAACAATTGGCTCAGTGGGCCTACTCTAGTTGGGCATAATCAAGAGGATTTCAGCCTCTGTGTGTATACAAAGCTATAATATGATGAGGCTTAGATGAACAGTAAATTGTTCATAGAAAACATATTTTGTTCTTCAATGTACTGAAAATGATACTTTTTTTCTTACACTAAATTCACAAAATAAAAGAGTTAAAATTTCTTTTAGCAAATATATTCAGTTAATTATGGGAGAATTGTTCAGAGCACTAGAAATTTGATTTTCTGAGGGGGAAAATCCACTTTTCATTTGCTAAGTCTCATGATCATTTTGCTAGTAGTAAGCCCTTTTTTGCCATCTCTTTTGCAGCCACTCTAAATCAAATTTGTATGAAGCAGCGGTTGTTGATTAGATCCTAATTGGAACATACGCATGAGGCTCCCTTGCTCATCTTATCTTGATTTCGATCTACAGTGGCTACTAAGAGAGAAACTTTGAGAGAGGATTTTAATAAAGTCCTTCAAGATCAGTTTTCACAAGAGTGCAGTTGTGTGAGAAGCTTTTGAGGCATGTAGGGAACTGAAGTAGAAAGGAAATGGCTTCAAGTTGAGAACTACTTCAGGTCTTTCTTGGATCAAAGTCAAGTACAAATCTGTAGCTGCAGGATTGGTAGTGACCAATTTTTGACCTTCACTACTATGTTGTACTTAGCATTTTAGTTTGGATTGATTTCCACATGACTTTCCTATCTCCTGGCACCTCAACTCAAGTCTTCAGTTTGCTCCTTCAACTGTTTCTAAGGAAAATATTTTTAAAAGTGTGCTGTGGTATTTTTATTTCTTTTTTTTAAAGCGGATATGCTTTATGTTGCTGTTTGTTCTGTTTACTGTTTGAACACTTTTTAATACTTTGTATATTTTTATGGGTATGTACTTATTGATATATCTGTTTTGATTTTTCCAAGTGGCCTTGAGTTCCTGTTCTGGGGAAATTAGTTAGGCCTGTTACAGACAGCCAAAATAAAGCTGCTTCGAGTCACAGTGGAGGTATGGTGTTTCAATGATGCATGCGTCCTAAGAGTCCAGAAGTCTCACCAAAG
>NW_024829800.1:0-1428 GCF_019175285.1 Sceloporus undulatus
CGATCATTTCGTATCCCGAGGCACCAGTGTATAATGTTTTGGCCATGCTGGCTCAAGAGTTCTGGGAGATGTAGTCCAACAAAACCTCTGTGTAGATATATATTTGCAATTTTGATAAGAAAGTGTACTCTCCACATGGTTTTCCTTTTTTGGACTGTAATAAGTAGTTTATACTGAAGCCAGAAGGACTGAAATGTGTGTGTGTGTGTATATATATACGCACCTTAGAATAAATTTCTAAGAATTGGTTGTTACTTGCAAAACCTGCCCCTTTTATGAAAAAAAGAGACAATTTATCCACTGTAAAAATACACACCCATCTATCTGCTTTAATATTTGAGAGTTGCATTCACTGGAGACATGTTTCCTTTACTTAGGGATAGAAAGATTATTTGAAAGAAAGATTAATTAAAAGTATTTGGGAAAGGGTTGGAAAAAAGGCTCTCTCAAATATCTAGAAATCCTGATGAGCTGAATCCCAGACAGGGGAGAATCTTTTCACTTTGGGACTTTATGCAAAAAAATGGCTAGAGGTAGGAATGAATTACACAGAAAACAAATGTTGTTTTCTGGATGAAATTGTTTTCTGTGCAAAAATGCAAAAAAAAAATAACATTTCTGTTCAGAGAACTTGTTTTCTGCACAGAAAATATCATTAACTCCAAACTGCAAATAAATATTTGATGACTTTCTCACAGTGAGAAAAATGGTTAAATTATTCAGTTTTTCCTGCAACAATGAAATTTACAAATATTTCCAACCCCACTTTTTTCATAAAATGGTAGGAACATCTGTCATGTGTTGTGATTCTTAAAAGTTGCATTATGTGAAGAAATGTCAACTCTGTTTCATGAAATAGTAACCATTTTGTCCAGTTAGTGAAAAGATGTGGCCAATTGAAGTGGCTTTTGTTCATGAGAGGAATATTCACACTTACATTTACGTCCCGAGGAGATCCAGATCTCCATGGTGACACAATACCGAATCGATGTTACGACTATGGTTTATGTGCCCAAATCTCTCTGCAGCATTTAAATCCTGGTTGACATTCACACACATACCAGATTGATTCAAAATAGAGGCCACTCCATTTCCAGAAATGATCCCATGCAATCAGGATCAATTCAGTAGTGTATTTATACTACCAAAAATCCAGATCACTCCAGACCTTTGAAAGACACAGTAAGGGACCTGGATTAAGTAGCTTTCTCCATGGCAAATGGGGCCAGTGTGAACATGATGAAAATTACCTAGTTTCACACTGGATTATTTCCATAGTGTGAATGGGGCTGAAATGAGCAATTTTTGCATACAATCATTATGTCTGCTTAAAAGCTACAAGAAATGGTAATTGGCATACCAAGCAATCATATCAATTTGAAAAAAAAATACATTATTTATATGATAGATGGTATATTAATAGTTCAG
>NW_024829801.1:0-1428 GCF_019175285.1 Sceloporus undulatus
TATGACCCAGGAGAGTCAGGAACAGACGAGGTTCGAATTCAGGCTGCAATCCAATAGATTTGACTCCAGAGAGTCCGGGACCGATGAGGGTGAATGTCAGGCAGCAAGCCATTCGGTACGACTCTGCAACGTAATGGACGGATGAATATCGAAATCGGGCACCTATCCAATTGGTATGACCCAGGAGAGTCAGGAACAGACGAGGTTCGAATTCAGGCTGCCATCCAATAGATTTGACTCCAGAGAGTCCGGGAAAGATGAGGGTGAATATCAGGCAGCAAGCCATTCGGTACGACTCTGCAACGTCATGAATGTATCAATATCGAAATCGAGCACCTATCCAATTAGTATGACCCAGGAGAGTCAGGGACCGACGAGGGTGAATGTCAGGCTGCCTTCTTATCCGTGAGACTCCATAGAGTCACGGACCCATGAAGGTGAATGTCAGGCTGCAAGCCAATTGGTACGACACTGAAACGTCATGTACGGATGAATATCAAAATGGGGCACCTATTCAATTGGTATAACCCAGGAGAGTCAGGAATCGACGAGTTTCGAATTCAGACTGCCATCCAATCGGTATGACTGCAGCGAGTCAGGGACCGATGAGGGTGAATTTCAAGCTGCAAGCCATTCGGTACAACTCTGGAACGTCATGGATATGGAAATCGGCACCTATCCAATTGGTATGACCCAGGACAGTCAGGGTCCGACGAGGGGCGAGGTCAGGCTGCCATCATATCCAAAAGACTCCAGAGAGTCAGGGACCGATGAGGGTGAATGTTCGGCTGCAAGCCAATCGGTACGACTCTGGAACGTCATGGACGGATCAATATCGAAATCGGGCACCTATCCAATTGGTATGACCCAGAAGAGTTAGGGACCGACGAGGTTCGAGGTCAGGCTGCCATCCATTCAGTAAGACTTCAGAGAGTCAGGGACTGATGAGGGTGAATGTCAGGCTCCAAGCCAATCTGTACGACTCTGGAACATCATGGCCAGATGAATATCGAAATCGAGCACCTATCCAATTAGTATGACTTAGGAGAGTCAGGGACCGACGAGGGTGAATGTCTGACTGCCATCCAATCCATAAGACTCCAGAGAGTCAGGGACCGACGAGGGTGAATGTCAGGCTGCAAGCCAATTGGTACGACACTGGAACGTCCTGGCCAGATGAATATCGAAATAGGGCATCTGTCCAATTGGTATGACCCAGGAGAGTCAGGGACCGACGAGGGTCGATGTCAGGCTGCCATTCAGTCGATATGACCCCAGACAGTCAGAGTCATATGAGGGTGAATGTGAGGTGCAAGCCAATCGGCATGACTCTGGAACGTCATGAATATGGAAATCGGGCACTTATCCAATTGGTATGATGCAGGAGAGTCAGGGACTGACGAGGGTCGATGTCAGGCTGCCATTCAG
>NW_024829802.1:0-1428 GCF_019175285.1 Sceloporus undulatus
GGAAATTTCGTAAGGCGGCGCATTCGTATCCCGGGGTACCACTGTATTTTTGAAAAAGATGCACACTGCTGAATGTGTTGCACTTGATATAACAAATATCTATAAATATATAGGTTTAAAATTAAAGATTACATCTTTGATTATGCTCATTTTTGGGAAGTGAAGACGTGTGTAAATTATAGAGACTCAGTGAGACAAATATCTAACCAAGGTCTAATAAACAATACATACACATACAGTCCCCACACAAAAGACTCACTGGCGCACTGTGTGTCTGGGGCCTGGAAATCTCACTTCCACCTTCTGGGAAGACAATGCTGTCAGAGACTGAATTTGGGTCTGAATTTGAGCCATAGTAACTCCTGGTAGTAAATAGTCTAGGGGGCTGAGGGGGTCTCCCTTCCCAAAATGGGGTGGGAAGAACCGGTTCCCATGGGACTTGGGCCCCCAAGACCCCTGAGCAAATCTATGGGTTACGCTGTCTCCAAGAGCATTGGAGGAGTCTCTGGCTGGATGGTCATCTCTTCAGAGGACTTGTAGGGCAGAATGGGGCTGAATGGATGGCCCTTGGGGCTCCCTTATAGCTCCATAAGCCTATGAAACCTACCTTACAAGGTTGTTGTGGGAGTTAATCACAAGGCAATTACTACACAAGAATGGCCACCTTTTAGCAGCTTACAATAAATATATCCATACAATACAATAACAACATCTTTCATTATATCCCAAACCCTTCCTAACTCTCCCATCCAAAATAAAATGCCATTAAATTATTGGAGAGTTATTAAAACAATTGTTAAAAAAAAAGGTATAGAGCCAAAGCCCAATGTTTGTGAAGAAGAAGAATAAGGCTTGTATTAAAACTATCCTCCCATTTCTGACCCCTTTTAAAACCCATCTTCCCCAGAAGGAGCAGAGCTGTGTAATAATAAAACCCTCTCAGAAAACATACACACAAAAGACACACAAAGAGACACACTTCCTTCCTTTTGGCCCAAGGAGCCTGGCCTCCTCCTCTCTCTGGAGCCTCAGGAGAGAAAGAGAGACCTCTGTTCAACTGAGGCCTCAGAGAAGGTTCCAGAACATATTCCCCACAGTCACAAGAAGCACAAAACGGCCGCCAGAACACAAAATGGCTGCTGGAACACAAAACGACTCCCTCTGTCTGAGCGCTTGACAGTTTGAGGCCTTCAGGGGAGAGAGAGAGACTGAGGGAAGGATTTGGGTCAAACTGGATCTGAAAGGCAGTACAGTAGTAGCCTTTTCTCTTGCCAATGGGATTTACAGTGTATTTCCTGGACTGGATCTTCCAGCATCCACAGGGCCAGAAAGAGGAGGGTCCTGCCCTGCAGTAAGGCCCCTCCAATCCCTCTGAACCGAGGACTACAACTCACAAGTCTTCTTCCTTCCTTCCTTCCTTCCTTCCTT
>NW_024829803.1:0-1428 GCF_019175285.1 Sceloporus undulatus
TTGTTTAAAACAATGTAAAAATCCGTTCTCTGCCTCAAAACTAATTTCCAGACTGACTTGAGCCTTTAGGGTCCCTCTTTCCCCCCCCCCCCACCCCATCCCAAAAATGAGTCAGTCATGGAGGATAAAAATGACAAAAAAAATTTCACCACTGCTTAAGAAGGAGATTGAAACCCTGGGTGACCTCTGTGGATGAAACATATGAAAAGTTGTGGGGGGGGGGGGCAGTTTCATCTGTCTGCTTTTAAACTTAAGTGATGTGTCAAGCTCTGTCATTAACAAGGAAGTTCCTGTGGCTAACATCTATTTCCTGCCCCTTATTCCCAGGGCTGTTAACAGGTGACAGTTTTGTTCAAGTTTTTCTCTCCTGTCATTTTCTCTCTGTCACCAGCTTCACAGCAGGCGCTGCCAAGTGGAGAGAGGGGAGGAGAGAAGGAAGGAGGGAGGGAGGGAGAGAAGGAAGCAAGAAAGAAGGGAAGGAGGGAGGGACGTAGAGAGAAAGAAAGAAAGAGGCTGGTTATGTGACATTCTGAATCCCATAAACATGCAGACACATAGCCCTGGGAGGCTCAACATCTTTTGGGAAACTAATCTGTTAAATATCACCCTGGGTTTTGCCTGGCGAATAGGAGATGCACGTGTCTTTACAGGTTGGTTGGAATGGCAAAAACCTTTCCTCCTAACAGTACATGCCCAACTGCCGTTCTTCTCAGGCCTCAGAAAATGTCACACGAGAATGTATCGTCAGCATTGCCAAATACAGCCATGGTGTCACCAATTCCTCTTCTCAGGGAGCTGGGCAAAAGGTTTTGCTAAGAATATTAAGGACCCCTTAACTGAATACAAGCCTTTTTCCCCCTTCCAGTCATACTTTATTTTCCTTTAATCGATAATGAATGTCACCGTGTGCCCACCCACAGAGGACAAAAGACAAAAGTTCTTCAGCAACACAGAAATTGACATGTGGGGTAGGGGGGTGCACTATTTCAAAAGTAGCTTTTACAGATAGCATCAGGACATTTAGCTATATCTCCATAGCGATATATCCCAATGCAGGATCTCAACCTGTATCTTTTCTCTGGAAAATATCCAGATTGGGAGAGAAGAACAGAGTAGGGCTAAGTAATTGACACTTCCATCTTCTAATTCTTGGGCAAGTTTTATAAATTTTACTTTCCAATTCCTGTGCTTTGGGAAAGGGCTGAGGCATTGCTCAGTTGCTTCCTCTTTTCTAATGCCTCTATATGAATAATGTCTTAAGCTGGTTTTTAGACCTTATAACTCCCTAGACCCATAGTGGCAAACTTATGGCATGCATGCCAGAGATGACACATGAAGCCATTTTCCAGGGCATGCAGAGAGCAGGGAAGAGGAGGAACAGGTGTGTTGGAGAGGCAGCTGAAGGCCCAGGAGGTTGGGAGGAGGGGG
>NW_024829804.1:0-1428 GCF_019175285.1 Sceloporus undulatus
AAACCGTTATTTGGTGCTTCTGCCCTTTTACAACCAACTCAGGCTGTATCTGCACTGCAGAAATAATCCAGTTCTAAAGTGTGTTAACTCTTTTGTTTCAATCCTATGGAATCTTGGGATTTGTAGTTTGTTGTGGCACCAGAGCTCTCTGGAAGAGAGGGCTAAGTGTCCGAAAAGTAAAAGCCCAGGATTCCATAGCACTGAGTGTTTAAAGCGGTGTCAAAGTGTCTTATTTCTGCAGTGTGGATGCAGCCTTCTTGGAAAAGGGGCTGATGATGGGGAAAAGCACTGGAGAACTCTGGAGGTTTCAGCAGATGTTTTATTTATTTATTTATTTATGATGCACTCATTTCACGTCTAGCTACAGGGAATAACAAGGACCCTCTCCAATTCCTCATCCCCTCATCCTTCACCACTCCAATAAGTCATGGAGTATCTGTTGTGTAGGGGAGCTGCAGTGAATCTATGCTAGGTCCAGGGGGCTTTGTTTGAAGTACAGGGAGGAAGGGGATATCCACCTCTGCATCGGCCCAAAGGAGGCATATGTCACTTGCGTATCTCACAAGCAGGATGCTGTTCTCTTTAGTCAACATTATTTCCTGTTCTAGATCAGTGTCTGATTTGCCAATAAAGTATTGTTTTTTATCCGTTAGGAAGAGCTTTCTTAATTGTCTGTCAAAGAACCATGAAAGATCATAACCCTGATCATTAGGATCTTCTCATGCCTTTACTCTATAATCAGTTCTATCTATTTGGATTAATTCTTTATAGGAGATCCAATTTGCATCTTTTTTTGAATCTCTGGTCTCTTTTCGCAGGAACTTCATCTTGGCCCCCTTGGACACAGCTTTGGGGCACCAAGTGCAAGACCACCAGGACCCCTGCCCACCTAATGGCCAACACAGAGGCCAAGCAGAGGGAGTTGGGCTCCAACAGAAAGAGGATGCAGAGATACAAGAACGCTTTGGTGAGTTGAGGTTCTTGACTATTAGTTTCATCTGTGTCACTGCTGGGCCAGCTCTTGAAAGCAGGAGGAGAACATACTCTTCCAATTTAGCAGAGACAGTCCTGGTTAATCCTCTGTCACCCCACTTTTTCAGGGGCTTTTAAAAATGTCCCAGTTGCTCTCTCCTCCTCCCACTTTCCCCCTTCTCAGCTCACTTCAGTTCCTGAGTGCCATTCAGTTTGCCCCCCATCAACTCAAAAGTGGGGAGAGGAAAGGAAGGAAGGAAGCAGGGTATTGCCCTTCCCAGGAAGCTGAAGCAAAAGAAAACTGCTGTGCCCTTCCTAGCTTGTGTGATCTTCCTCATAAATAACTTTGGCCATCTCCACCGCCTTCTGGATTGCTTGTCCACATGTGTCTTGCTTTTCCAATCTGTGAAAAGTTGGGGGATGTGGGAGAACATCTCTGGATCTAAATATGGGGTG
>NW_024829805.1:0-1428 GCF_019175285.1 Sceloporus undulatus
TGGTTCCAGTTTCATTTTTATAGCAACATCCTGGGAAATCATGGAATTTGTAGTTTGTATTTTCTAGAACTGCCCACATTACACCGGTTCTTAAATCCCTCCACTGGCTGCCCATTAGTGTCTGGGCAAGATACAAGGTGTTGGTTCCAACCTTTAAAGTCCTACATGGCTTGGGTCCAGACTACTTGCAGGAGTCCCTTCTTCCACACAATCCTCTCTGCACTGGAAAAAACCTCCTGAAGCCTAAGAAGACTATATTGGCTATGGCTACAACAACCCATGCTTCTCCAAACAGATAAAAGTGGCTAACAGTAAAAGCATCAGTACAATACTATAGCAACTTATCATTGTTGCATCCAAAACTCTCCCAATTCCTCCCATCCACCTTAAAATACAATTAAATTCTTAAACAATTATAACAACAATTATTAAAAATAGAGCAGAGGCAGTTAGAACAGTTGTTGAACAATTTATTAAATTAATAGCAGATTGCTGTAAGGTTAATCTGGAAAGGCCTGCCGGAAGATATACATCTTGATCGCCTTTTTAAAGCCTTCAAGACTGGTGATATATCAGACCTCTTCCGGAGGCCATTCCATAAACTGGGAGTGGCAGAAGAGAAGGTCCTCTGGGTCACCGCTGAAAATCTGGTCTTCTTGAGTTGTAGCAGGTTCTTCCCAGAGGATCTGAGTCTGCAGTGGATTGTATGGAAGGAGGTGCTCCCGCAAGTAGTCAGGACCCAAGCCATGTAGTGCTTTAAAGGTTAAAAGCAACACCTTGTATCTTTCCCAGAAACTAATGGGCAGCCGTGGAGGGATTTAAGAACTGGTATAATGTGAGCAGTTCTAGAAGTGCCAGTAACCAACCTGGCTGCCATATTCTGTACCAAATGAAGTCTCCGAACTTGGCACAAGGGTAGCCCCATGTAGAATGTGTTACAGGAGTCAAGCCGAGAGGTGACCTGCGCATGTACTACTGTTTCAAGGTCTCCCTGCTCCAGGAAGCGGCGCAGTTGGTGTATCAGCCGAAGCTGATAACAAGTGCTCCTGACCTTTGCATCCACCTGAGCCGACAGATGAAGTGATGAATCCAGGAGCACTCCCAAACTGCAGACAGAGTCTTTCAGGGGAAGTGTGAACCCATCCAGAAATGGCTAACATAACTCAATTCCCGAATTAGGGGTCCCTATTACAAGTTCCTCCGTTTTACCTGGATTCCATTGGAGTTAGTTTTCCTTCTTCCAGTCCATTACTTCATTATGACAGCCATTCAGGGGAGAAACATCATCGTTAGTCACTGCATCAGTTTGACACATGGAAAAATACGTTTGGGTGTCATCAGCATACTGATAACACCCCGCCCCATGTCTCTGAATGATCTCACCTAACAGCTTCATCTAAATGTTGAATAGCATTGGAGACAGAATCG
>NW_024829806.1:0-1428 GCF_019175285.1 Sceloporus undulatus
ATTACGGCCACCTGAAAAAACAGGACTTCAGTTGTTGTTTTTATAAAGTTCATGACTTGCTAACAAAAAACCAAAACCAAAACCAAACCAAACCAAACCCCTCCTCCCAGAAAACAGTACACAGCAGAATTTTAAAAGTCATTGCTTTATTCCTGCTGGGCAAGCTTACTGATCTGTTCCCTTTTACACTTTCTCAGGGTCATTTCCTTATTACCGCTCCTTCAACAATTGCTACAGCTATACATTCTTTTTTACTTTATGCCAGGAAGATTATCCTTCCCTTCTAGCTTTCCCTCTATACCACAGAAGAGACTGTTATTTTGGATGTATGTGTTCACAGTGTGAACTGAATTATACAAATACAATGGAATCTCTCTACTTTGAGGTACCAGATGTTGGCATTATAGAGGAGGGGGGAGATAGCCAAGAAATACACAAGTCTCTGCTTGAGGCCATGCCCTCACTGTTGTTTTCTGAATACTCAAACTGCAACTGGGAGTCAGTTGCTAAATGTGATAGTTCTTCCTCTAAAGAGCACATCCATTAAAACTCCTATCAGATGAAAAATATATACACTTTAGGCTCCTAACTGGCATCTCTGGAGACTGGCTGAAATTTTAGGGAACTACTCTATTTCTCTGGGTCACCAGACAGAGTTACCAATTGAGGGATAAGTGGCACTGGAGGAGAGAATTTGATTTTTCTATACAAGATAGCTTTAAAGCCTGGGCACTCATCTCCACTCTGCAAGGCGGTTCCGAGTGCTATGGTTCAACATGGATGTGTCTGTATGTGCGTTGTGTTTGTGCAGTACTGGTGCACGAAAAAGCCAGGAGCAAATGAAGGAATATATGAACAGCCCTGATTGATTCATGCACATGAGCCCATTGTGCAATTTGAAGCATGAACTAAACCTTAAAGTTCATAAGCTTTCTTGCAGTACAAGTCCAGGTTGCACTGGTGAAGAGCCTAGAAAAAAAAATCTCCCCAAGGGCTACAAACATAGGGCCACAAACCCTATAAGCCTGGATATGGCCTGGAAGCGCTTTCCATGTCTCACATGTGCTGGAATGGAGTAAGAGCCATAGCAGAAATTCTGTCAAGTGCTATAGCTAGCAATAAAAATTATTGTTCTTCCCCCATAATCTGGGTTGCCATGGTTAGCCAGGCTTTATACCAAATCTGCCCCATTTACCTGATTTGCCCATATGCATATTAACACAGTCATTTGATTCAGAAGCAATTTTGACTAGTTTCGCTATTCCTGCCCATCTAATCTGTGACATCACGAAAGCTACGAATTTATGGCCTGTTACAGACTGCCAAAATAAAGCTGCTTCGGGTCTCTTTGGAGGTATGCTGTTTAAATGATGCATGCATCCTAAGAATACGGAAGCTGCACCAAAGCTGCACTCCAGTGCTTAGGAA
>NW_024829807.1:0-1428 GCF_019175285.1 Sceloporus undulatus
GGAAGGGCTTCTCCCATGGGGGCAGATGGGACAGGGGTCCGCCACCCAAAGCGGCTGGCACAGACGCCTGCATAGCAGATAGGCTCCTTCTTGGGCCCCTTCCTGAGGAAGGAAGCAGCGTTCCTCCGCTGTTGCTGGGCGACAGAGAGAGAAAACGAGATTCCAATTAGCAACCATGCATCACTCCAGATAGCAATTTGATATTGTCAGTTTCAAAGCTGCCTCTTAATACTCCTTTTTTCCATACTTGTTATTGCACCCTTTTTAAATGCCTATGAAATGCTTTCGAAAAGCTTTTCGAATGACTTTGTTTTACAGTAAATTACTACAGTAAATTACTACTTCAAAGCCTTCTGTTCAAAGTGCAAACAGCTATTGCTCTGCCCCTTGGAGCACTGATTGTCAAGGGGGGGGGGGGGGCGCCGGCAAAGGCACAAACCGGAAGGGGGGAAAGGGGGCAGGGGGGGGCACCCCAAAGCGCATGCCCAGGGCCAGTCTCTCTGGCAGGCGGCATCGGGAGCCACCAAGGCAAGCAGGAACCTCCTGGGGCCCCTAGGGACCCACCCCAGGAGAAAAGCAGAGTACAAATCCCACAAATGAATAACCCAAACAAATAGGGGTCCAAGGGGAGCCCTGGCTGGCCCAGGAGAAAGTGGACTCTGCCGGAGGACCCGCTTCATGGGACCAAAACCAGAGCAAGCGTCTTCCTTCCCGACATCTTGTTTCGGTTTTGGCCGAGGTTACGGGGCAGTGGCCGGAAGGCTGCTTTTGGTCAACATACAAATGAAGTAGGGGCGGATAGCCTTAATGCCAGAGCCAAGCATGGCCACGGTCTGCCCAGGGCTGTCCACTGGCAGCAGACGCAGCGGGCAGAAGTGGGCATCTCATGCAGTGACCTGGGCTTTCTCACCTCACATCTCAGGATCTCATTTCCACAGAAACTCTTAGGACTCCAGCATGCGCAGTGCTGGGAAGACAACTGTTCTGCCCATCTGAGGGAGGGAAGTGGGGATGCATTCACCGGGTGTCACCCCCTTCGTTGTGTCACCTGGTCCTGTCGGGACCCTCTGTGCGCGCACACACACACCCAGTGAAGTTACTGCACACAGCTATAGGACTGGTCCAGGTTAGAATCCCATTATGTCCCAGGTCAAGTTTTATTGCATGTTTACTGCAGAAATACCGCTAAACGCTGGCACCGAAGGTCTATGTTTCTATCCACTATGTTCCCAATGCCAATGCTGCTATAAAATACAGGTAGACAGAAGACAAGGAGGAAAACCAGGAGCCTGACCAGGGATAAGCAGATACTATAAAAAGGGCCTTCTTTGTTAACTGAGGTATTGCCAGTACAGCAGTTTTCAAAGGGAAAAGAAAGCTTTCAACATTATGAAAAACTCCCTGAGGGTAAAGGCTGTTTGACAGTAA
>NW_024829808.1:0-1428 GCF_019175285.1 Sceloporus undulatus
GGCTGGCATGCAACACATCTGGAATATCTGGGCTGTTTTATTTCCACTATGAACAGATTACAGTTTGAATCCAGAGGCTTAGTCATGTTTAGAGCAGATCCACAGAAATGAGTGGGACTTGGGAACCATATGTGGACACTTGTAAAGGCATTTGCCTACCAAATAGGAAATTATGAGACTAGACAACAGGATTGAGTACAGATTCAGTCTCCCTTATCCAGAATTCTCATATCCAAAATATTCCAAAAGCCAAAGCTTTTCTCATGGGTAACTGAGATACTGACATCTTCACTTTTTGATAGTTCCATATACACAGACTTTGCTTCATGCACAAAATTATTAAAAATTACCTTCAGGCTATGTGTATAAAGTATACAGTATATGAAACAAAAATGAATTTAGGACTGGAAGAGACAGCCCTGACAAGGGCTTGAAGCTTCCCCCGCCAAAGACAGATTGGGGTTGCCACTCATGGCCCCAATCAACCTTGAACCCAGCCCAAATAGGAATGGAAAAAAGTTGCTCCTATTTGGCTCAAGAAATGACTGCCTTTCCTGGCCCCTCCTCAGCCCCACGGGGGCTTCAAAACATTTTGCAAATGCCACACTACCGGAGTGTCTTGAAGCTGCTGACGTCTGGGCAGCTACTCGGATTCTTGACGGCTTCCAGACATCTTCAGAGCATGCAGCATAGAAACTCCGTGCTCCCAAGATGCCTAGAAGGCATCTGTAATGGGCCATCTGTTCTGGCCCTAAATGTTTAAACTTGGATCCTGTCTCCTAGATTCTGTACATTTTATTTTATTTATTTTATTTATTTTGACAGCTTTAAACTGAGACAGTCATAGTTTGGTCATATCATAAGGAGACATGGCTCACTAGAAAAGACTATAATGCTTGGTAAGGTAGGTAAGGTAGAGGGCAGTAGGAAAAGAGGATGATCTTCCCAATGGATAGACTCAGTGAAGGAAGCCATGGCCTTGAATCTGACAGAAGTGCAGAAGTGTATGTATAGTTGGATCTTTACTTCACTGTCAAAGTTTCCACAAGTGAACCAGCAAATTCCTGTGCAACTTTTAATGTGGCCTGTCTCTTCAGCGGTGGGAACTGTAGTAGCAAAGGAAAGACAAAAGACAAGTGTAATGCTTTTCTTCACATATATATGCCTTATTTATGGTCTGGGTGGTGAGATTTGCCATCCGGTCCTGAACGGGGTCACGCTCCCCTTGAAGGACTCGGTCCGCAGCTTGAGAGTGCTCCTGGACTCGTCGCTCCAGCTGACATCTCAGGTGGATGCGACGGTCAGGAGCGCTTGTTATCAGCTTTGGCTGATACGCCAGCTGCGTCCCTACCTGGACCGGAGAAACCTTGAAACTGTAGTACAGGGGTAGGCAACCTTTTTGAGCCGGGGGCCGGGTTGTTGTCCCTC
>NW_024829809.1:0-1428 GCF_019175285.1 Sceloporus undulatus
TCCTTGGAGGTCTTTAAACAGAGGCTGGATGGCCATCTGTCAGGGATGCTTTGATTTGGATTTCCTGCATGGCAGGGGGTTGGACTGGATGGCCCTTGCGATCTCTTCCAACTCTATGATTCTATGATTCTAAGTTCCGTCATGCACAGTTCTAATGTTTTCCTGGCCTTCCTTTTGAACTTGATCTGAGTCCTCTTCTGTAGCACATTGCTGGTAATGAGAGTTCTTAAACATCTACCAAAGTTGTAGGGATTTATTTATGAAAAGTAAGAAGTCATTTACATGACTTATGACAGCTTTTTGCTGTTTGGAAATCTTAAAGGTAGTTCTCTTGAGCAACTTGGAGGAAAATTATTTTCTTTAGTAGGAATTGGGAGAACACTGATTTTAGTAATGCTTTTCTGAAATGATCAGGTTCATGATATACCTAGTAGCTATACTTTGCTTTCTTAGCCTAGAGTAAGTGCAAGGGGTCTGAGACAAGGGCAGAGGGTTCGAGGCCCCTAACCTCTATAATACGGAGTTGATCTAACTGCATTTTTAAAATATGTTCTAGCAGGCTTTTAAATCTTTGCTTGGTTGATTGTTGGCATGCAAGCAAACATTTCAAACATTTCAGTGGCAAGACTCTGAGAGTTTTTGAGCATTATCTGGTGATTTTGCACACTTGTATGCAACTCTGTGCAGTTTATATGCAGAGAAAATTTACATAGCCAATTTGTATTTGGCTTAAACTACACTGTTTCTGTGCAAACATGGTTTATGTGCAAATTCTTTTCATAAGAAAATAGAAGAAAGTCTCATTTCCTTTATGCAGTATTTAATGTCTGTGGAGACACCCTTTCGTATCCATAATTTATTTTGCCTACTGCTAAATGGGCAAAAAGGTTTTTATGATTCATTCCTTGGTTGTATCACAATGAGATATCTCTTGAGCTCATTGGATTCATCTTCCTGTGACAGCAAAAGGGTATATTCAGAAGAAGTAGATGCAGTCATTAATGAACCACTGTAAAATATCTTACGCCACCACAAATGGATCATAAGAACAACTGGCTAGACTGGTTGGACTGGCATGATATTAAGAGCAGGTGCTGCTGCTCACCTTTTATCCAGGAATATGGAACAAAATTATGAACAGTTGCCAGGAAAAGTGGCTTATTCTGTAGCTGAAGCTTCATTAATGTAACTTCAAAATAGCAAATGTATCTGTCTTTTGTGAATAAAGCATGAAATAGTTGTTGGTTTCCCACCTGGTCCAGACCATTGGAGTACTTTCCTTCAGCATTTCAGTACGTGTTGAGACTAGGGGTGCATCTACACTGTAGAAATAATGCAGTTTCACGCCACTTTAAGTGCTGCAACTCCATCCTATGGAATGCTAGGATTTGTAGTTTTAAAAGGTCTTTGGTCGCCTCTGACAAAGAG
>NW_024829810.1:0-1428 GCF_019175285.1 Sceloporus undulatus
AAGCCATGCTCCAGACTGGAGTGTGGCTTTGGTGTGGCTTCTGGACTTTTAGGATGCATTCATCATTGAAACACCATACCTCCACTGTGACTCGAAGCAGCTTTATTTTGGCTGTCTGTAACAGGCCTTTGTTTCATTAGCAGTAAATGTTCAGATTTGTAGACCAAAAATGGCTGAGAGCAACTAACTGTAGAAGTTGAGTCTGCCTTATCTGAAATGCTTGGGACCAGATGTGTTTCAGATTTTGGAATACCTGTATTTGTATATATGTACATAAGGAAATATCTTGGAGACAGAACCCAAGTCTAAACACAGTTCACTTATGTTTCATATATACCTTGTACACATACCTTGATAAGGTAATTTTATACAATATTTTAAATAATTTTGTGCATGAAACAAAAGTTTGTGTACATTGAACCACTATCTTAGCCACCCATGTGGAAAAATTTGGATTTTGGAATATTTTGGATTTCAGATTCCAGATATGGGAGACTTAGCCTATACTCTGTAATGGTGCAGTAAAAAATAACAACCAAGTTTGGGATGTAAACTTTCTTGGCTGAAACAGACTATGTGGACACAATTCAGTCTGCACTCATATTTGGTTAAGGTATAAAAACTACCTTGGTGGGTGACTTATGCTGGGAACTGGATGGGGATTGAGTGTCTGTTGGTTCTGCTGGGCTCTTAGTGGGACTTTACACCATTGATTATGGTATTCTTCTGGGCCATTTGGCTGATAGGAGATGTGGGGCACTGTGTTGCAATGGTTTAGGTAATTGTGACTTAACGTTCCCAAAAAGTGATGCTGGGAGACTGTACTTCAACCACTGGGCAGTTAGCCTCTGTGATTCTACAGAAGGCTGAATACTACTCTCTATACTTTTTATCATCTAAATGAAGCTGCTGGGGGAGGACATCTGAAGTTTTGGGGCTGTATGGGGCCACCTTTGAATAGTATTTGGAAGCTACAGTTAGCGCAAAATGCAGCAGCCAGACCATTTGCTTTCAGGTTCAAGATGATAGTCTTGAACTATAAAGACTTAAATGAGACTAGGATATCTGAAAGGCCATCTCCTCTGATATGAGCCTGGCTGAAATCTAAGATCCGCAGCAGAAACCCTATTGCATGTCCCACCAGCTTGCGAGACTAGGCAGGCGGGTACATGTGATAGGGCTTTCTTTGTTGCAGCAACCTGACTGTGGAACTCTTTCTCAAGTGAGACCACACTGGCTCTCTCCCTTCTGCATTTCCAGCAGACAGCAAAGACTGTGCTGTTTCACTTAGCCTTTGGTTCTTATAGGGATGGCTGCTCTGCTTGTTTTTAAATGTTTTAGGACTATTTTTAAAGGTGACTTCTAGTTTGATTTTGGCCAGGTATTTAATGTTTTAAATGTTTTTACCATTTGGACATCACCTTGGGG
>NW_024829811.1:0-1428 GCF_019175285.1 Sceloporus undulatus
GTAAAAATATCCTTTTTACATTTCCAGCATCTGTTGCTATTGTTTTTATAGATGTTTACTAGTTTGTCTGGTGAGAGAGACCATTGATAAAACATTTTGTAAAAATTATCCCTCAAGTTTTGAGAAGCTGTATATCTAAATCCAATTTTCCCTGGGACGGGATGTCCCAGGGAAAATCTTAAAAAGAAGAAGGGACTATTTCTTTCTAACGGACCAACTAAAGGCTCGAGGGATTCCTTTTAAATGGGAAGACATTGATGGGGTGGTGCTGACTTGGAGACAAAGAAAAATAAAATTGAACTCCATTGAAAAAGCAAGAGCCTTCCTAACGGAAATGAACAAGAATAATGACAGAGACGGAGATATAGGGAGAGGAGAGAACAGGAGAGAAGATCATATGGAAGACAGGCTTAAAGCACCGAATGATTAAATAAGATGAAAGACTTTTAGCTAAATACCTGATGAAGTTTTTCTTTCCTTTTACTTATCCCCTTTTTTGTTCCCCCTCTCAAATTGCAAATGGAGATAAGGATATTACTGGATCTAGAATTATCTCCAAGATACCGATAATTTCTTTAAAACTGCTTATACTTTACATAATCTGCTTAGTAAATGTTTTAGACTCTTTTGGAATAAAAGTATATTTTCATAAATGGGCCCCAACTGAATTAGCCTCTTCTTTTTGTGATATCTTTTTTTTGAGGAATCTTCCCCCTCCCCCACCCTTTCCCTCCCCCTACTTTCTTTTCTATTAGTAAATCTTTAAATATCTTAAAGATGAAATTCCTTTCATGGAATATCAAAGGCCTAAACTCCCCTCAGAAGAGAAAGAGAGTATTCCACTACTTAGAAAAGAAAGGGATAGATACTGTCTGTCTTCAAGAGGTGCGTCTGAGATCTAAAGATGTCAGATTGATTAAAAACAAAAAATTAGGGAAAGAATACGCTGCTACTATTGACAAAAGTAAGAGAG
Source organism: Sceloporus undulatus (assembly GCF_019175285.1). Taxonomy (NCBI): domain Eukaryota; kingdom Metazoa; phylum Chordata; class Lepidosauria; order Squamata; family Phrynosomatidae; genus Sceloporus; species Sceloporus undulatus. Next base: position 974 of record NW_024829811.1, read on the forward strand.
GTGTAATCATCTATGTCAAGGATCAATTCGAATCTAGAGAGATTTTTAAGGACAGGAATGGATGGTATTTAGGAATTGAAATTAACAAAGCAGGTGAAAGAATTTTGGTGGTGGGAGTATACGGACCCCAGGAAAAAAAAGGAAAATTTTTCAATAACTTACAAGAAAAACTATCAGAATATGATTATGAGAATATAATAGTCTTAGGAGATTTTAATGGCGTTATTGATCCCAAAGTTGATAGAAAATCAGAAAAGAAAATCAAATCGAATCAAGGAAAGCTACTGTAATAGAAATTTCAGGATACTTAGATTTCTAGGTTTTTGCAGAGCAAAAGGATCAGCAAGAGGACCTAATAATTGAAAATCCATAAGTTTATTTCCAGTTGTCGACAAAGGAAAACATTGAACTCAGTGGAATTCAAGTTCCAAAAGCTGAGAACCCCGAACAAGACA
>NW_024829812.1:0-1428 GCF_019175285.1 Sceloporus undulatus
TTCAAATATTTAAACAGTGCTATCATATCACCTCTTAACCTTCTCTTCTCCACGCTATACACCCCTAGTTCCCTAAGTCCTTCCTCATAGGGCATGGTTTCCAAATCCTTTATAAAGATTTCTGCTTCAGACTCAAGAATGGCCTTTCCTCTTCTGTGAAGAGCACTGCGACATCCCAAAAGGTGATCTGCAATAGAAAATAGCCCTCATCCAGAGACCGATTAAGGAGGGAAGCACATGGTAAATATCAAATATGATTTGGTCACTTCAGGATATCAATAGAGTGGGACATATTGGAATATCATCCCTTCTCTTTTCCTTAGCTACCTGGATCTTCAAGAAAGGGGTGACAGGGAAAGACAAGGCTGCAATCTCTGTTCCTGGTCATCTAGATTTCTCCTGGGATGGAATTATTTGTTTAGCAATGAAAGCTCTTCCCTGGAGGTCTTCCCAATCTGCTTTACTAAACTGACAGAAGTCTAGGGCAGCGTCACCCAATCAGCAGATTTATTTATTTATTTATTTATTTGATTTCTAGTCTTTATGGAGCTCCAGTTCTTTTTGGAGGCAGAGAACACTCCAGGGCCCTCTTCCCGTCCCTGGCAATGAAAATAGAAAGACCACATATTCAGCCGTTAGGAATGGCTTCCTTTTATGGTGGCTCCAAACCAGGAGCCTCACTGCATCAAAATGGAGGACCAACCCTGCCTCAAAGCCATGGATTCAATGCTCTTTTAGGAACAGAAGAAGTCCTCCTGAGGACACTCTGAGGGCTGCCATTGCCTAAAATCCCAGTCCCTCCCACCATCCCTGGCCCTGATTGGCTACAGTCCCAGTTCCTCCCACATCCCACACAGAATGACGTCACTGCTATGGAAGGCTCTCTTGACCAATCAGAGAGCAAGATAAAGGTTCTTCTAGAAGCTTCCATGAGAAGGAGATATAAGGCCTGAGAGACCAAGAGACAGTTGGGGGAATCGAGAGTTGGAGATCGAGAGAGAGAGAGAGTTAAAGAGCGGATCTTGGAAGTTAGTCTCAGAATTGGTTTATTTATTTCTTCAATAGCTTGTATGAATTGAATATTATATACTTACAAATATTGTACCTGCAAGACTCTTAATATCTTGTATGACTTATATTTCAGTTATATTTTGTTATTTATAGTAAATATCTCCTTGGAGTATCTACTACTCAACGCTGCTTTTACACGTCTCTTGGCTCAGTTGATGCTTGGGAAGATCAGTAAAGAAGTAGGAATAAGGTTCCTTAACTGTTCCCATTGTAGGTTAAGGGAAACCCTTTTATAATTCACTGGATGATGGCAGCGAGATTTAAGGAATTTAAGGGTCTGCTGAGCTAAGAGCCATAATATCTAATTGTTTATTAACAATTTGTAAGCCACTCTGATAGCATTTTGGCTGAAGAGAG
>NW_024829813.1:0-1428 GCF_019175285.1 Sceloporus undulatus
GGGCTGGGCAGCCCCCTGCATCCTCCCCACAGAGCTTTCCCTGCCCTTCAAGTGCCCTGTTTGGGAGGGCAGGAAGGATAAGTGGGGAGGAAGGGGGTTGAGCAGCCCCCCTGCCTCCCTCCCCACAGACCTTTCCCTGCCCTCCAAGTGCCCCATTTGGGGTACTTGGAGGGCAGGAAGGATAAGTGGGGAGGAAGGAGGCTGGGCAAAGTGCCACGTCTGGCATGCGTGGCATAGGTTCACCATCACTGTCATAGCACTTGGGAGTGTCCTCCCCAGACTCCAGAATTTCGAGTGACAAAAAGCCTCTGGAATCGACCATGGAGCTAAGCAAGCTCAGGTTGGAAAAGAAACATTAGAGAAAAAGGAATTTATGTGTTGCCATTTCCTCTCTTCATAGACATTGCTCATAATTGCTAAATGGAACCCCTAAATATGTCTGAAAACAAGGGTCTGAGCCGGTTCTCTCCAATTCAGTCCTTAAAATCTGTCAGATTTGTGGCTGCCTCCCAATCCCCAAGGCCTCTTTCCTGGCCCTTCCCAGAGGTCCCTTCCTCTCCGCACAGAGCTAGGAAATCCTGGCTTTGCTCCTGCCTTCCCCTCCTGGCTCCCATCTGCCAGATCCCCTTCCCTTTCTCTCTCCGCTCTCCAACCTTCCCTCTGGCCCATCTGCACTGCTTCAGCATTTCCCCTTCATCATCTCATCTCTGCCTTTCTGTTTTTTACATTCCCTCCTTCTCTCTATCACAGACACACACCCACAGAGTGTGATGCATAAAAAGGACACTTTGAGGCCCATTTGTTGAGAATGGATGGATAATCAATAAACAAATGATTCATTTGAAAAGGCAGAGCAATGGGGCTGGGAACTGGACTCAAATTTTGGTGAGGATCGAGCACCAGAGAGCAGTCTTAAAACAGCCTAAAGACATCTCTAAGACAGGGATGGACTACTGTCACATGGGGAGGGCATATTGGCTCCCAGGGGATCTCAGGTGCACCCCCACATTGTATTGCCTAAAAATATGGAATAATGTTTTTCCCCTCAGTATCCCATTGCATCCCTTTGGGGAAGTGGAGGCCGTTTTACCCCTGTTGAGCCCTCTCTGATCCATTGCATGGCCAAGGGAGATATTTTCCCCAAGAACCCTCTCCAGAGCCTCAAAAGGATGGAAGAGGGACCAAAAAGGGTAGGAAACTTGCTCAGTGATGTGCTAAGTACCCATTTGGGTGAGAAAAGCATTAATCTCCATGCTTCCTTCCCACAAAATCCTAAATTTCAGAATTAAAAAGTCCTTTGCTTGAATCAAAAGTTTTATTGAGAAATTCCCGTAGCAGCATCCATTAACGCATCTAAGCAGTCTCTGAAGAGTCAAAAACTTTCTCCTCTGTCATTCACTATCTCCACACTCTTCCCTTTCCTCCCCC
>NW_024829814.1:0-1428 GCF_019175285.1 Sceloporus undulatus
CTTCATCTCCTGTTTCCTTATCTGTTGGAGTTCCCCAGGGCTCTGTTTTGGGTCCCCTTCTATTTTCTGTCTATACACTGTCCTTAGGTAAACTCATCAGCAATTTTGGTTTTTCCTACCATCTGTATGCCAATGACACCCAGTTGTATCTTTCCACCCCTGACCTTTCTCTAAGGCTTGAACAGCAAGTCTCGTCTTGCCTCACAGCTGTCTCGCAGTGGATGCGCCATCGGCATTTGAAACTCAACATGTCCAAGACGGAACTTCTTGTCTTTCCTCCTAAACCCACCCTTCAACACTCCTTTTCTGTCTCTGTGGACAACATTTCTATTCAACCAGTTCAGCAAGCCCACAGTCTTAGTTTTATCTCTGATTCTTCTTTGTCGTGTATCCCTCATATCCAGACCACAGCCAAGGCTTGTAGATTCTTTTTATACAATATTGCCAAAATCCGACCATATCTTTCCGCCTCTATTGCCAAGATCCTGGTCCATGCCCTAGTGGTCTCACGACTTGATTACTGTAACGTCCTCCTGGCTGGGCTTCCTCTTTCTCACCTCCGTCCTTTAATTTCTGCACGCATTATCACATCCACCCACCGCTGTGACCATATCTCTCCTGTGTTGGCATCCCTTCACTGACTCCCCCTCCCTTTCCACATTCAGTATAAGCTCCTGCTGTTGACATTTAAAGCCCTCCATGGACTGGCCCCTCCTTACTTATCAGACCTTATTTCTCCTCACCTTCCCACTAGGGCCCTCCGTTCTGGTAGCCCAGGATTTCCGCTGCCCCATCTCGGATTCACCCCTTTTCACTCGCTGCCCCTCACTCCTGGATCCTTCTTCCCCCCCCAAACAAGAGCCATCACTTCTTTAACCAGCTTCAAAACGGAGTTGAAGACCATCCCGTTCAGGGCAGTGTTCCCAGGCATTGCATAATTGTCACTTGCTATATTATTATTATTATTATTATTATTATTATTATTATTATTATCCGTTATTTATAAAGCACTGTCAATTTACACAGCGCTGTACATAGAAACTTTTAGTTAGACGGTTCCCTGCCCGCAGGCTTACAATCTAAAAAGACAGGACACAAAAGGAGAAGGGAGAGGTGGTGGGGAAGGGGATGAGGTCTAGGAGTTCTTCTCTACCTCCGAGGCCTGGACCAAGGCAGATGGAATGGAGGAAGGGCTTATGTTCTTAATGGATGGTCAAAAGGAGAAGGGAATGACAGTAGGGAAGGGGGAAAGTCCAGCTCATCTGCTTTCTCACATAGGCCTCTCTCTCCCTCAAGATAGTGGTCAGAAGGAGGGCTCTTTGTCCTTCAGGCGAGGCCTGTAGTTGCTGGCCTGCCTCACTCCCTAGGGTTGCCATAACCCGGCTGCACCCGTGTATTTTCCGATTTTGGGGGCCCCGGGCCCCTCCC
>NW_024829815.1:0-1428 GCF_019175285.1 Sceloporus undulatus
TACAATAATCCTTTCCTTATCAGTGGAAGCCAACATTGCATAGATGGGGGAAGGAAAACACACAAAATCATGATGCCATCACATGAGGTTAGTTATCTCTCATGTTATGGGAGATAGAGAAGAAATGAACAAAGATATGCTATATCTATATCAATATCTATATCTATATATACAGTGTGCCCTTGTTTTATGCAGGGGATCTGTTCCGGACCGCCCCCCACATAAAACAAAAAACGCGTATGCTCGAGCCCCACTGAAAGCAATGGGACTCGTGTTTGTGGCGGCGCCTGGCACCAGCGGTGCATACACCAATGTTTCTTCCGGCGCATATCACAGGAAGAAGCAGCACTGCTTTCAGTATATGCTGAAAGCAGTGTATAATGCACCTGCGTATGATGCGGGTGCACTGTACGTACACACACACACACACACACACACACACACACACATATATTGAAGGATGACAAAAACTGAAGGTGTTGTTAATTAAATAAGGGTACAAACTTATATTTCACTGTTAATAAACTACTGTATGTGGGATTTATTTCCTAGTGCTGGATTTAATTAGGAGTGTGCTGTAACTCTCACAATCCTACTTTGAAGTATTTCTAAGCAATTCACTAGTGGAATATGAGTGTGATCATAACACAGAAATACAAATGGTAAGCTGTAAAAAAAAAATGAAGTATCAAGCATAAACAACCTGAATTAAAGTCACAGCCTATTATGAAAAATGGGTCCTAGAAAAGGTATTGGTAGTTAACTTCAGAATGGGGAGGATTAAAACATGTCACACAATAATCCTTGTGGAAAAGGACCAGATGGTCTCAGTGCCGCTCCAACTCTAATTCAATTTCTGTCACAATTTTGCACAGCTAATTTAATTTAAAAGAAAATTCTTAAGGTGAAGTGACTCCAAAGTTAACCTCCTATTCTAACAGCTTCTAACTAGACCCAACATTGTGAAGTCACTTCCAAATCTTCTTTGTTATGAGTCTATAAGCATGCTTCAGTGCCTAATTGTTATGGTAACTCACTTTCAGCCGGCTGCTTTCATCCTACTCAGGAGATGAAGCAACAAAATATATCCAGGAATTTCTGTTCTCTGAAATGTTCCATTTGTTCATTTCCAATAAGATAAATGGCTACAATAATAAACACCAAAAATGTAGAAATCAACTGGTACCTTTACTCTCATTCAGTAAGGATGAGTTATGTACTCTTAGGTCGTTAACATATGGGGGAAACTGGAAGGTTATCCCGGGGTCATTGTGGAGTCAATCATGGGGCTGCACATAATTTCGCAAGAGATTATCAAACGATGTCGAATCCATTCCAGCATCGATCTGAACGCAATGATGCGTTCTGTGACTTGCAGCAGGGCAGGGCAGCGGTGGCGCTCCATGTCCCCCTCCTCCTCCTCCTCCT
>NW_024829816.1:0-1428 GCF_019175285.1 Sceloporus undulatus
GAGTTACAGCCTGAGGTGAAGTGCAACAACTCCCATCATCCCTGACAACACACACACACAGGGATGCCATAACCTGGCGGCCTCCGTGACAAACCCGCTTTTGGGGCCCCCCCCCCAGCCCCTTTCCGGTTGGCCCCCAGCCCCCAGTTCAGGGCCCGCGCGGCGCCAACCCACCTTTCTCTGCCTCCTCGCGTAGCTGCGGCACCCACCTCCTCCTCCTCCTCCATTCCAGGCCGTGCAGCCATGTGGAGGAAGGAGGAGGCAGTGCGCTGGGGAGGGGGGCGGAGAGGGGGGGGGGGGGCGCGGGCGCACGCAGGAGGCGCACCTCCTCCTCCTCCTCCTCCGTTGCAGGCTGCGCCAAGCGGAGGAGGAGGAGGGAGAGGTGCCTGCCTGGCTTGGTGCTCCCTGTGAGCATGCATGTGCGCACCAAGGCAGCAGGCACTGGCAGGTCGTGATTGGAGAAACCCATGTTTTTCTCCTCGGTCAGTGAGAGCTTGAGGAGAATTTTGTTTCCGAAAGGTGATTTCTTCTCTCCCTTCCAGTCACAGGTTTCTCTGAATGACAATAAAAGACAAGGCGAAGAATTACGCTCATTACTTTGCATTTCAAACTCAATTGCCATCTCAAAAGGAAGTTTGGCAGAGGTTTAAAGAACATTCCTATGCTTAAAAACCCTGAAGGCACACACTCAAAAGGGGGGGAAAGCCCAGTCTCAACAAATAAACGGTGATTGAAGCCCCAACAAGAAATGCTAGAGTTGAGGGGACCCTCAAGGACTATCCAGTCCAACCCCCTTCTGCTATGAGTAGACATGGCATACTAGAGGACATGTAGTCTGACCCTGTTCAACATCAGGAGGATGGCACTGGAAGATGGGACAAACCGAGGGTTTTCTTGGCATCAAGAGGAGTTTTGCCATGGGATGCCCCTCAAGCTGAGACAGTGTGACCCTCACAAAAGAGAAGAAGGGGCAGGGTGGGGTGCAATGGCAGGGCTGAAGAATCCTGTTATGCTCTTGCACACAGCTTTGACATAAAAGGGGGCTGGACTTTATTTCTCCATAGACAGGCATGCAAAATATTACTTTAGCAAACCGAGTTTTCTTTGGATTAATTGTTATAAACAGAACATGATACTGAGGAGACCAGAGAGAGTCGAAGCATTTCCTGCTAGTCTTCTTCTCCTTTCTTTTTCAGAGCAAAGGTGTGAATGTGAAGCCATCATCAATCATGGGGGAGGGTGCCTTTCATCATGGATCTGTCTTTAAACAAGGCCTCTTTAAATGATAAAGTTACCATTTATTTATTTATGTATGTATTCTTTTGGGTGCCAATGTCACCCCTTGGATTTACATGGCTGAGCAGGGATCCTCCCAGTTCACCATAGAAATTCACTGGCTGACCTGTATTACTTCATAGCAGAAGGGGG
>NW_024829817.1:0-1428 GCF_019175285.1 Sceloporus undulatus
CTCAGTGCCTTCCAGCGCGATCATTTCCAGCTCCTGAGCAGAAGTGACACTCCACTTCAGAGCTCCCCTCCCCTGCAGTAACAGCCCCCCGTTCCCCGCCCAGTCATGAAGTTAACAATAGATGCATTTCCCAGGATTCCCTAGCACTGAGCCAGGGCAGATGAAGCCGCCTGGAAGTGGACTATATCCCTGCAGGCTGTGTGTGCTTTTGGAGCTATAACGGCCAGAGCTGCTTCGCGCAGAGGCATTCTGGGAGATGTAGTTTTGCGAGGCGCGTCTCCTCCTCTGTCAAAGAGAGCTTTAGGGACAGAATGAACTACATTTCCCAGCAGCCTTGGAGGCAGGATGCAGCCCCAGCCTAGAGCCTCTAAGTGGGCTATGTCTGCAATATGGAGGCAGCCTTATCCTCTCCCTCTCTCTCACAGACACAGACACAGAAATATCCCCACAGACGAAAGAACCGCCATCCCTCAAGCAGCCATTCCTTCCTCTTCCCAGACTGCCTCCGCCGCGCCTACCTTCCGCCATTTTGGGCAGCCGCCGCCTCCTCCTGAGACGGAACTCTCGCGAGATCTTCTGGACGAGAAGAAAAAGAGACGAAGCGGAAAGTTGCGCATGCGCAGCGCACTATTTGGCTTCCGCCTCGCACGGAACTCTCGCGAGATCTTCTGAGAAGGGCGAGAATGAAAAGAGGCGAAGACGAAGGGTGCGCATGCGCATTGACCTTCTTCGCCTCTCTTCGGACGAAACTCTCGCGAGAGCTTCTGAGAAGCGAAGGGAGAGAAGAAAAAGAGGCGAAGCGGGAAACTACGCAGGCGCAGTGTCCTATTTCTTCTCCTCAGATGGAACGCTTACTAGATCTTCTGGGAAGCGAAGGAATGGAAGAGAAAGGAGAAAGAGACGAAGCGTGGGTGCGCATGCGCAGTCCCTTTGTTCTACTCCTCAGACCCAACTCTCGCGAGATTTTATGAGAAGCGAAGGGAGGGAAGAAAAAGAAGCGCTCTTCAGACTGAACTCTCGCGAGACCTTCTGAGAAGCGAAGGGCGGGAAGAGACAAAGAAGCTGAGTCTCAGGCGAAGCTGGGAGGCGCGCATGCGCAGTGGGCTCCTCTCTGAGGGAGAGGAAAGGTATGGAAATAAGTACAGTAAAAGAAAACCAGCTTTTATTTAATTATTCTTATTCTTATTATTTATATACAGTGAAAAACAAAATACACAATACAAGTCCCTCCGCCCTCAGTTCAACGTAACGATCAAACAAGATAAAAATAGATAAAAAACTGTTTAGAAAACCAACAAATAGGAGCAGAAGAACCGGGTTCGAGTCGAGGTTCAGCCATGTCAACCCACTGGGGGACTATGGGCAGGTCACACTCTCTCAGCCTCCCTCTGAGGAAACCTTGCCAAGAAAACCCCACAATAGGGTGGC
>NW_024829818.1:0-1428 GCF_019175285.1 Sceloporus undulatus
TTGAGCTGGACTCTCTTTTCCTGTAGCTTGCATCTATTGTTCCTGGTCCTGTTCTCTGGAGCAGCAGAAAACAAGCTTGCTCCCTCCTCAATATGACATCCCTTCAAATATTTAAACAGGGCTATCATATCACCTCTTAACCTTCTCTTCTCCAGGCTCAACATCCCCAGCTCCCTAAGTCTCTCCTCATAGGGCTTTATGGTTTCCAGACCCTTCAGCATGTTAGTCGCCCTTCTTTGGACACGCTGCAGTTTCTCAACGTCCTTTTTGAATTGTGGCGCCCAGAACTGGACACAGTATTCCAGGTGGGGCCTGACCAAGGCAGAATAGAGTTGCACTATTACTTCCCTTGATATTACATTTGCCAGTTCTTTTAATACCCTAGGATGTAGTTCATCTGGTCCTGGAGACTTAAATTCATTTAGATTAACCAGGTATTCCTCTACTATCTCTTTACTTATTCTGTGCTGAAATTCCCCAATTCTGTCCTCTGCTCCATTATCCTCAGGTTGAGCTCCCTTTGCCTTTTCTGAGAAGACTGAGGCAAAAAAGGTGTTGAGTAATTCTGCCTTTTCTCTGTCCCCTGTTAGCATTTTGCCATCTTCTGCATGCAGTGTCCCTACCCTTTCCTTCTTCTTCCTTTTGCTGCGGACAGATCCAAAAAAGCCTTTTGTTCTTGTTCTTAACCTCTCTAGCAAGCCTGAGTCCATTCTGTGCTTTAGCTTTTCGGACTTGTCCCCTGCACAGGCTCCCTGTTCAGGTTCCTTGAAGGCTCCTTTGCCTATTCTATGTAAAAAGGATTGAGATAGAAAAAAGATCTTGAAAATGCACGCCTGGCCCCCAGGAATGAGGGCTCAGACCTGTCTTCAGAGCCAAAGAAGATCTTTCCCAATTTTTTAAACTCTAGAATAGACATAGTTGACTCCGTTTAACCATAGACCCCTTTACTGTCTCTCGCTCTTTCTGTAGATGTTAGCACAGTTCCATGAATTTGGTTTTTTCCTCTGTTCGAATGTTATGAAATACCTTCTTAAGCGGGAGGATTCATTTATTCTCTAATTCCTTGTATTAGATTCCTGACAAGCCCTTTTCAAGATCTTTTTATGTCGAATATCCAAAGGTGCCTCCACCGGAAATGTTTTGGCAAGCAAAAATGGCTGATTGCCCCTGCAATATATTGGTCTAAGATTATCTTCCCATTGAATGGTCTGGACTACGGAGATTATCACAACAGCAAATTGGCCAGACTGAGTCCTGTCTGAGCCAGGGGTGAAAGTTTTGAAATAGGGCTGGATTCAGGCCGGCCCATTTGCCGGTGCGATAATCTCCTAAGTGGTTCGGAGAGGTCCAAAACCAGTTGCTGTTGGTCAGGTCTGATGGGGCGAGTTCGAGGAAGGGTCTTTTGACCCCGTTCAGGCCAATTGGACC
>NW_024829819.1:0-1427 GCF_019175285.1 Sceloporus undulatus
AAAAACCTACAATACAATAAGGTTCACCTTATTAGGATCATTATAAGTTAGAAACAACTTGAAGGCACACAAGAACAAAGTCTTACTGTGTTCAGCAGAGTTTGCTCTCAGGTAAGTGTGTCTGCAGAAAGGCATCATTATTTGAGAATAGTTTCCATTTAATACAGGATTACTTTGGGGGGAAAACAAATATTCACAGGTTACAATGGTTAATTTACAATAACATATGCCAAATTTTTGCAAATAATTAGTCTGTGCATCATTTTACAGTACAAAAATTACTAGAGTAGCATACATTTGTGTTTTACTTAATAATTTAGACAGGAATCTTCTTTTAAAAGGTTTTTGTTTTGGTCCAATTTGAATGTGAGAGAAAAAACATTTTAACTCTTCCATCTCGCTCTGTTTTCCCCAATTAGTAGGTAATGATGCACTAAATGGACCAAAGATCTGGATCTAAATAAGCTGATTTCTAGCACTGGAGTGGTAAACCAGGCAGTTCCAGTGAAAAGAGTGCTAGATGCAAATATGCTATAGACAGCCACCAGGTTAACACCACCAGAACTACCACTTTCAATCATTCTGCCAGGGGAAGGAAAACAGTTCATCCTTAGTGTGGTATGCAAACCAGACCACTGTCTATAACAGTAGTTCCCAACCTTGATACCCCAGGTTTCAATGGACTACAACTACCAGAATCCCTGACCACTGGTGATGCTGGCTAAGGTGTCTGGAATGTGAAGGTTTTGAATAAAAGAAAAACAACTACACAGAGGTATTCAACTAACATTTCTTGATACTCAAAGCAGCATCTGACTTCAAACAAACATGACTGAGTAGACCTAGTGTTGGCCTGACATCTGTGGAACTAATGGGGTCCCTGCTACCTAACCATTCCTACTATCTTATGCCCCAAACTAAAAGCATGCCTTCTGTTCTTTCCAGACATTTTGCCAATGCTAAACACTTCTGGGTCTTCTTATACAGGTGACATACACAACAAAGGTCAAATGTTCTCTGCATACTACTGCTCTACAAGGACTAATCCTTCAATAGGGCAGTCACGTGGAAATGTAGACAGGTCTTTTGAACCTTTAATAATTGTGTAAAAGTAGGAACTTTAGCAGGTGAAATTTGAATTACAAGCTCCACCTGTTAACAGGTGTCCTCTGTTAAATAGCCATCCTACCACTCAAATTATTGTGATAGCTTGAAACCAATATTATTATTCTATTTAGGGGACAACTTCCATTAGTGAAAGGATATGGAGATTTAATGCCTTTCTTCCCCAAAGACCCCTATTTTTTCTCAAAGTCTTTCCCAGATCTTGTGGTAAAAAGGGAAAGGGGGAAAGCACCACTGCATTAGTGCATTTCTGCAAGAGTAACATTAGATTTAATACAAGGACTGTGAAGATATTGGGGGGG
>NW_024829820.1:0-773 GCF_019175285.1 Sceloporus undulatus
CTTCGTAAGGCGAAAAAGCCATAGGCGCTAATGGGGAAAAGCCGCGATTTCGTGTGAAATAGCGCCGAAAAGCACCAAAAAATTTTTCGTAACCCGAAATAACCTTCGTAACCCGGAACAGTTTTTTTAAATGGATTTTTTTCGTAACCCGGAAATTTCGTAAGGCGGCGCATTCGTATCCCGGGGTACCAGTGTACGTTACATTTCTCCGTGTCGAATTTCATTTTGTTTCCTTTGGCTCAGCTTTCTAGTCTATTCAGGTCATTCTGAAATTTGATCCTGTCTTCTGGGGTTTTAGCTACTCCTCCTAATTTGGTTTCATCTGCAAATTTGATAATTCTGTCATCCAAGTCATTGATAACGATGTTGAATAGCACTGGGCCCTGGACAGAACCCCAATGGACACTTCTCTCCAGGATGAAAAGGAGCCACTGTTGAATATCCTTTGGGTTCGGCCAGTCAACAAATTACAAATCCATGTGAGAGTTACCTTGTCCAGCTTGTTTCATGGTTTTGTTTTATATACTGTTTAATTTGGTTAACTGCTATTAAGGAACCTAGCTATGAAATTCTATGATATGAAACCTTTTGATAAATGAACAGGTATTGCAATCCTATCTATTCATATTATCAGACATAACTCCAGAGAATGTTAGCCCTTTGGATGCCAGAAGGTTCCTCTCATTCTTCAGAGCAAGAAGCAACACTTCAGCTGCTTCTAGAAGATAAAGCAAAAAGGCTTCCAAAAGAACTGAAGCCTTGGGCAAGTCACA
>NW_024829820.1:873-1427 GCF_019175285.1 Sceloporus undulatus
CTTCGTAAGGCGAAAAAGCCATAGGCGCTAATGGGGAAAAGCCGCGATTTCGTGTGAAATAGCGCCGAAAAGCACCAAAAAATTTTTCGTAACCCGAAATAACCTTCGTAACCCGGAACAGTTTTTTTAAATGGATTTTTTTCGTAACCCGGAAATTTCGTAAGGCGGCGCATTCGTATCCCGGGGTACCAGTGTACGTTACATTTCTCCGTGTCGAATTTCATTTTGTTTCCTTTGGCTCAGCTTTCTAGTCTATTCAGGTCATTCTGAAATTTGATCCTGTCTTCTGGGGTTTTAGCTACTCCTCCTAATTTGGTTTCATCTGCAAATTTGATAATTCTGTCATCCAAGTCATTGATAACGATGTTGAATAGCACTGGGCCCTGGACAGAACCCCAATGGACACTTCTCTCCAGGATGAAAAGGAGCCACTGTTGAATATCCTTTGGGTTCGGCCAGTCAACAAATTACAAATCCATGTGAGAGTTACCTTGTCCAGCTTGTTTCATGGTTTTGTTTTATATACTGTTTAATTTGGTTAACTGCTATTAAGG
>NW_024829821.1:0-1427 GCF_019175285.1 Sceloporus undulatus
GCTTACCTGTAACGGTATTTCTTCGAGTGGTCATCTGCGAATACATACAAATGGGTTTAGACTGACAAGCTAAGGTATGCGGCGGAGGGAGTGTCCTGAGACCAAAGCTATGGTGAACCAAAGGTATATTTATTACAACAATAAACACCTTGAACCATAAAAAGAGTCAGTCTTTTTGATCATGCACAAACCAAATAGCAATAACTTGCTAACCCTGAGAAGGGAACAGAGGTCATGCAAGACCGATCCCATAGAACTTGTGCACATGAACATTCAGTCAATGTAAACAGTGTCAACTGTACAAGTGTAGTCACACAAACATCAGTAGTACAATCAATGCAACCCTGAAACCAACACAGCCCTCCCGAGAGCTGCGTCTCGGATGGCCCTGGTGTCCAACCTATAGTGCTTAATAAAAGTCAAAGGTTGGGACCAGACAGCAGCCTTGCAGACTTCCTCCAATGGGATTCCCGACAGGAATGCAGAGGATGCTGCCATCGACCTCGTGGAATGGGACCGAACCCTGCCAGGGAGAGGCTTGCCTAGCAGCTCATAGCAGAGGTGGATGGTACCAGCCACCCATTTGGACAACCTCTGCGCAGACACAGGCAACCCTTTCTTCGGTTCCGAGTAGCATTGGAAAAGTCTCTCGGACCGACTGGAGGCAGCAGTTCTGTCCAGGTAAAAAGCCAGCGCTCTCCTGGCATCAAGAGAGTGCAGGCGTCGTTCGTCATCCGACGTCGGGTTGGATGCGAGAGTGGGCAACACAATGTCCTGGCACATGTGAAAAGAAGACACAACCTTCGGCAAGAAGGAAATGTCCGTGCGGAGGACCACCTTGTCCCTGTGGAACCTCAGGAATGGCTGGTCCCTCCGCAAGGCACAGAGTTCGCCCGCACGGCGGGCAGAGGTGATGGCCACAAGAAAGGCGGTTTTCCAAGTCACAAGTCTCAAGTCCGCTGTGGCCATCGGTTCAAAGGGCTTGGATTGGAGGGCGGACAGCACCGACTCCAAATTCCAAGCCGGCGTTGGTACCGACACAGGAGGATAAAGATTTGCACAACCCTTCAGGAATCCCTTCACCAAGGGGTCTTTGAAGAAAGAAACCCTCCCCCCGAACTGGTATTTAGCACAGATGGCAGACAGGTAGCATTTGATGGATGCGAGGGATAACCCTTCATCCAAAAGTGCCATCAAAAACTCCAGCACCACTGGAGTGGACACCTGAGCAGGAGCTAAGCCCTTCTGGTCCAGGAAGAGGCAAAATCTCTTCCATTTCAGGGCATAAGAGCGCTGGGTGGAAGGTTTCCTTGCAGCCAGGATCACCGTCCTCACTGCCTCCGGCAAAGCAGTTAGGGTCGAATCCTCCAGGCCACCAACGGCAGGCTCTCGATGTCGGGGTGGAGAATCCGTCCGTCCTGGATCGA
>NW_024829822.1:0-1427 GCF_019175285.1 Sceloporus undulatus
CGTTGATGGTTTAGTAAATTAGCTAAATGATTGCTTAACTAACAAGTTGTTGTTGTCATTGTGTTCTGACTTATCAGAGGTTTTCTTGGCAAGATTTATGCAGAGGGGATTTGCCATTGTCTTCCTCTGAGGCTGAGAGAGCATGATCTGCCAAAGGTCACCCAGCAGGTTTGGGATTTGAACCCTGATCACCAACACAAAAACCATCCCTGAAAGGTTGTCATGTAAAAAACAGAGCAAACTTATTTTCTGCTGTTCCTGAGTCCAGAACATGAACCAATGGATTCAAATGACCAAAAAGGAGATCCCACCTAAACCTTAGGAAGAACCTTTTCCCATGTAAGAGCTGTTTGGCAGTGCAATGGCTAACCTGTGGCCAAACAACAACAGACTGTGGATAAGATGGCAAAAGGTATTAATGCACTTGCACATTAATCCCTTTTGCCATCTTGTTGTCCCATGACAAGCAAGGAAAGGCTGCAGCAGTTTGCTTTTGCGTGAACCGACTGGAAAAGGCAAGATTCTGCCCTCTCCTCTCCATCCTTAATTGTGTTAACGGAGCGCAAACTATTTTTGCACTTTGCAGCAACTGAAGTAAGCTGAGGAGGAAAGGGGAAAGAAAGAAGGAGGAAGAAACATTTTAAAGGCCGGTGAAAAAGTGGGATGGCAGAGGAGTCACCAAGTCTGTCTGGTCCAAACTGGGACACTTAGAGGGTATGCAAGCACTTGGAAGGAGGCAACGTTGATAACAACTTGCCTGCCAGCGTTGAGCCTCCCCAACCCACCTTAAAAAGAGTTCAGGGATCTCTGTCAGCCCCTTTAGAAGAAGGGCATGTACTCACGGGGGTCCTCGATGGCCAAAGCAAAGGAGGCCATGATCAGGAGGAAGGTGAAGCCAACGAGAGGGACCTTCATGTCGGCTGGAGGAGCAACAACAGGTGCCAGTCTCGGTTCCTTGTTGCTTTGGATTCTTGGCTCCCAGGGTCCTTTTATAGAAGTTTTGCTGCCCTTTTCTGGTCCACCTCCAGCATGCGCCGATAACAGCCTGGAACAAGATGACTTTGGTTAATCTCAAGATTGAGCAAGAAGGAGCACATTTCCGGCAAACATTTCCACTGATGTGGGGGGCAGATTGGGAGGAGGCGATGTCCAAGATTCTGGTGAAGGATGTGGCAACGTCATCATGGGGCTGAGCACTTTGGGGGCACACTTGGAGAAGAGAAATGATTTTAAAAAAGAAACCTTTTATCCACAATCTTAGATCTGTTCCATCATGTTCATGATTGGGAAGGCAAAGCGAAGGACATTTGTGAAACATCTAGCCTTCTGTGCCAGAGAGCTCTGATGCCAAAACAAATACCATTCCCAGAACCCCATAGCAGTTAAAGTCTTGTAAAACTGGGTTATTTCCGCAGTGTGGATGCAGC